>NC_053394.1:180096184-180173627 GCF_905171765.1 Bufo bufo
AAACTGGTAAAACAGATGGGTTGTACCCCACGTGAGTTGGCAAAATTTGATGCTGAGCGAGAGGCTCTGGAGGCGCAGCTGCAGCTAGCCCTGAATAGAGGGTCCTCAACGCTGTATGGACCCTGCACAAAGTTCCCAGAGGTCGGCAGTGTGCTGGGAATGCCGGAGAAAAAGCAAAGATATGCCGTTGCCAAGGGCAACCATCGGGAAGAAAAGGAGGTGGAGAGTGGTGCAGCTCTCAGGAGATCCTATGTTTCCTGCACGTGTGCGCAAAGTCCTAAAGGGTGCGGATGGAGTGACTGTCTGGATAAAGGTTGGAGTCAAGGCCAAGGCGTTTCCCGTGGCAACTACTGTATTAAGGAGAGGGGTGATGACCGTGCTGGAGATATTCCTGGACTCCCCTCATCTCCCGTGAGTGCCGAATCCGTGACGACAATCGGTAAGATCGTTCCAATTATCCCGTGTGTAACAGACCCAGTGACATTGAGCAGGCGGCAGTTGCTACCCGCTGGGCCGGTGGGTGATATGTCACCGAGGCTAGAAACTGTCTCAAAAGTGTGTGACCATATGAAAAGTAATATAATGCTAAGTGTACGGGACAGTCATGCAGTTAATAAGAATTGTCCGATGATTCTCACTGAGTGTGAGACTGCCGTGAGAACTGGGACTTGTGGACTTGCTGGTAGAACTACGCTCATGCAGGAGGGACTGTTGGGCCATGATTTCCCGTTGTTCCGTGACTTGTGGGGAAGTGGAAACACTCCTGCAGAACTGGTATCTAATCCTTTAAGTGATAAGATGCAAGGTGATTGTGCCAGGTTGGCGGAAATGCATAATGAAAGTGGGATGTCATGTGAAATATCTGATGTTGATAACATGCCTTTTCTGTTGCAGGCTGTGGTCAGGGGAGAAGCGCCCCCTGGTGATAAAAATGTAAATGATGATGAAGCTTTATTTTCTTCATCTGCTATTTTTCATGAAGATCTATATGACTTGATCAAAAGATTTGAAGAAATGCATATAAGTAGTGTGGAGCAAAGCCCAGCTCCAGCTCAATGTTTGAATGTGCAGGAGAATATGATAGGGCTAGAGGGTGTACCGCACGTACCAGAGGTGGAAATGCAGTCGCCACAGTGTTTTTTGGTTATTAAGGAAGTGCCCCTAGAGGTCAGGATTGATAATGACCAGAGCAGTATATATGACGTATGTGCTGTGACCGATGGCAACTCAGAGAAAGAAGCTACCAGGTCAAGGTCTTGCGAAATTAAAGTAGTTGCTAGTAGCGACCAGACAACAGTTATACCTGACGTGACGAGAGTTAAGTGGGGAGACGTCAGCCTAGTGACTGAGACCTATACCCAGGCAGTGTTAGATGACCAGACTTGTCAGTACAGCTGCAATCAGAAGGAGATAAGTGAGCTGAAGGATCTACTGCCTGATATCCAGGTGACATTAGAGCAGCTGAAGGGTGGTTTAAAACTGACCAACTGGATCTCCAACAAAAGGAGGAGGCGGGAGCTTCCCGTGGAAACCGCGGCTGTAAAGGTTGCGGAAGTTAAAGGTTGTGGGACCAAGAAGAAATCTAGAAAAGAAGCAAGCCAGAAAGCTAAGTTCTCCAGCGAAGAGATTACGGAGGAGGCCCTTAGACACTGTAGTCTAGGTAGGAAGGCAGTGTTTATGACAAACCAAGCTCTGATGGCCTGGGTCTGGCAAAATAAAGGGAAGCATGTGACGCTGGCCATCCCTTCCAGGGGGAACGTTGAGCCGGAAGATGGCAGTATAATGCGGATGCCCTGTCACGAGCATCCAGTTGGTACATGTGTTCACCCCCACAGGTTTGAACAGAGGGGGGGGGGATATGTGGCAATGTGAACATTGAGGTGTTGTTTCCCCAGGTTCCAGTCCGGGACTTGAGACATGCTCATATCCAGGGATCCTATTTAATCCTGCTACTGGATCCTGGGTGTGTCTCACTCTGGAGAGTGTGCAGACAGAGGCCTGGTGAGGCTCTGTCAGTGTGGTCTCAGCTGGGCAAGGCTGAGGGGCCACGAGGCTATGCAATAGCCTGGACTTTGAGGGACTCAGCGACACCCTGGAACAAGCATTGAAAGGTCAGAGTCAGGAGACCACAAACCCCTCCAAAGGTACTGCATTTGTTACAGCCTGAGGGCTGGTGGACTGTATATCTGGGGTAAGCCGCATCTGGTTCCATGTGGGAACGTTATCGTATAGCTGAGTTAGGGATACAATGTTTATTATGTTTAGGTAGAGCCCAGACGGGCAGGCTTTTGTTTTATGCCATGTTGTGTATGAAGAGTGTAAAATAAATTGCACTGTTTGGACCAAAAACCCAGTGGTTATGAAGATCATTGTGAGAATGACCCCCGAATAAAAGGCGATCCCTTACAATATATATATATATATATATATATATATATATATATATATACACATACATATATACACATATACACACACACATATACATACATACAGTATGTCATTGGCCACTATGAGAATATTGCAGACCTTTCTTCCGGGTTTGGTCTGCAATATACACTCACCTAAAGAATTATTAGGAACACCATACTAATACAGTGTTGGACCCCCTTTTGCCTTCAGAACTGCCTTAATTCTATGTGGCATTGATTCAACAAGGTGCTGATAGCATTCTTTTGAAATGTTGGCCCATATCGATAGGATAGCATCTTGCAGTTGATGGAGATTTGAGGGATGCACATCCAGGGCACGAAGCTCCCGTTCCACCACATCCCAAAGATGCTCTATTGGGTTGAGATCTGGTGACTGTGGGGGCCATTTTAGTACAGTCAACTCATTGTCATGTTCAAGAAACCAATTTGAAATGATTCGAGCTTTGTGACATGGTGCATTATCCTGCTGGAAGTAGCCATCAGAGGATGGATACATGTTCTCATTCTGTTTACGCCAAATTCGGACTCTACCATTTGAATGTCTCAACAGAAATCGAGACTCATCAGACCAGGCAACATTTTTCCAGTCTTCAACAGTCCAATTTTGGTGAGCTTGTGCAAATTGTAGCCTCTTTTTCCTATTTGTAGTGGAGATGAGTGGTACCCGGTGGGGTCTTCTGCTGTTGTAGCCCATCCGCCCCAAGGTTGTGCGTGTTGTGGCTTCACAAATGCTTTGCTGCATACCTCGGTTGTAACGAGTGGTTATTTCAGTCAACGTTGCTCTTCTATCAGCTTGAATCAGTTGGCCCATTCTCCTCTGACCTCTAGCGTCCACAAGGCATTTTTGCCCACAGGACTGCCGCATACTGGATGTTTTTCCCTTTTCACACCATTCTTTGTAAACCCTAGAAATGGTTGTGCGTGAAAATCCCAGTAACTGAGCAGATTGTGAAATACTCAGACTGGCCCGTCTGGCACCAACAACCATGCCACGCTCCAAATTGCTTAAATCACCTTTCTTTCCCATTCTGACATTCAGTTTGGAGTTCAGGAGATTGTCTTGACCAGGACCACCCCCCTAAATGCATTGAAGCAACTGCCATGTGATTGGTTGACTAGATAATTGCATTAATGAGAAATAGAATAGGTGTTCCTAATAATTCTTTAGGCGAGTGTATAATGGCGGTCGTTTATCCATCAGATTATCTTGTTTTTACAGCGGATGCACAGTTAGGACCTTTTGTGGGCCCAATTACATAATCCTGGGTAACGGTGGTTGTAACTCCAGAACGTGTTTATGCACAGAATATGGATCACACATTTTTAAAAGTGTCCTTTTCTAAATTTGTGACTTTAGACTGTTGAAGTGGACATGCGCTTCAGATGTGTGTATATAAACCTTACATTTTTAAAATGCAATTCGCCCTTTCCCTTTATATACACGGCACAAATTTCAGAACTTGGTTAGCTCCTGAATGTGTCAACATATTTTCGTGTTGGACAGCTCCAAACACCCAGTAACCTACAAAATGTTCGGTTACTGTTTGAACACTGTACAAAGCAACAGTCCTACAATTGTTTGATTATATAATGTGGGCCCAAAGGTTTTAGGGCGAACATTCCTATTTCGAACCCTTGCGGGATCTGTGCAGGCTCACCTTATTGTGGACAGGCAACACTATGTTGGCCATCATTGCATAGTATTTTTAACCCCTTAGGGACCCATGACGTATCGGTACGGCATGGTTCCCGAGGACCCATGACAAATCATTGAGCAGGCACCTCGGCTAAATGCACGGGGGAGTCCCGTGACCCCCTCCCCCCCGTGTCTGCGATCGCCTCAGACCTGTGGTTTGCGGCTTTTACCTGGTGCGGCGGCGGTGGTGCCATCGGGTCTCCATGGGGCTGTGGGGGGGACCCGATGGCATGGAAGGCAGTGTGATGCCTTCCTGAGGCATCTGCGCTGCCTTCCGGTGACGGTCCTGTGAGATCCAGCCCCCTGGGTCTCACAGGCCGGAAGCTGTATGAGTAATTCACACATTACTCATACAGCCAATGTATTCCAAAACAGAAGTATTGGAATGCATTGTAAAGGATTAGACCCCCAAAAGTTCAAGTCCCAAAGTGGGACAAAAAATTTAATGAAAAGAAAAGTTGAAAAAATCATTAAAAGTTTCAAGTAAAAATAAACAAAAACATCATTTTCCCCAAAAAATAAATAAATAAATTGTTAAAGAATAGGGGAAAAAAAAAAGTATACATATTAGGTATCCGACCGGCTCTATAAACATATCACATGACCTAACCCCTCTGACGAACACCGTAAAAAATAAAAACTGTGCTAAATAAACCATTTTTTTGTCACCTTACATCACAAAAAGTACAACAGCAAGCGATCAAAAAGGCGTTTGCCCACCAAAATAGTACCAATCTAACCGTCACCTCATCCCGCAAAAATTGAGCCCCTACCTGAGACAATCGCCCAAAAAATAAAAAAACTATGGCTCAGAATATGGAGACACTAAAACATTATTATTTTTTTTTTTTAAATGATATTATTGTGTAAAACTTACATAAATAAAAAAAAAGTATACATATTAGGTATCGCCGCATCCGTATCGACCGGCTCTATAAAAATATCACATGACTTAACCCCTCAGATGAACACCGTAAAAAATTTAAAATAAAAACTGTGCTAAATAAACCATTTTTTGTCACCTTACATCACAAAAAGTGTAAAAGCAAATGATCAAAAAGTCTCACGCACCCCAAAATAGTGCCAATAAAACCGTCATCTCAACCCGCAAAAATCATACCCTACCCAAGGTAAACGCCCCAAAACTGAAAAAATTATGCCTCTCAGACTATGGAAACACTAAAACATGATTTTTTTTGCTTCAAAAATTAAATCATTGTGTGAAACTTACATAAATAAAAAAAAAAGTATACATATTAGGTATCGCCGCATCCATGACAACCTGGTCTATAAAAATATCACATGATCTAACCTGTCAGATGAATGTTGTAAATAACAAAAAATAAAAACGGTACCAAAACAGCTATTTCTTGTTATCTTGCCTCACAAAAAGTGTAATATAGAGCAACCAAAAATCATATGTACCCTAAACTAGTACCAACAATACTGCCACCCTATCCCATAGTTTCTAAAATGGGGCCACTTTTTTGGAGTTTCTACTCTAGGGTTGCATCAGGGGGGCTTCAAATGGGACATGTGTCAAAAAAAACAGTCCAGCAAAATCTGCCTTCCAAAAACCGTATTGGCATTCCTTTCCTTCTGCGCCCTGCCGTGTGCCCATACAGTAGTTTACGACCACATATGGGGTGTTTCTGTAAACTACAGAATCAGGGCCATAAATATTGAGTTTTGTTTGGCTGTTAACCCTTGCTTTGTAAAAGTAAAAAAAATATTAAAATGGAAAATCTGCCAAAAAAGTGAAATTTTGAAATTGTATCTCTATTTTCCATTAATTCTTGTGGAACACCTAAAGGGTTAACAAAGTTTGTAAAATCAGTTTTGAATACCTTAAGGGGTGTAGTTTATAGAATGGGCTCATTTTTGGGTGGTTTCTATTATGTAAGCCTCGCAAAGTGACTTCAGACCTGAACTGGTACCAAAAAATTGGGTTTTTGAAAATTTCTGAAAAATTTCAAGATTTGCTTCTAAACTTCTAAGCCTTGTAACATCCCCAAAAAATAAAATATAATTTCCAAAATGATCCAAACATGAAGTAGACATATGGGGAATGTAAAGTAATAACTATTTTTGAAGGTATTACTATGTATTAAAGAAGTAGAGAAATTGAAACTTGGAAATTTGCAATTTTTTTTAAATCTTTGGTAAATTTGGTATTTTTTTATAAATAAAAATGATTTTTTTTTACTTCATTTTACCAGTGTCATGAAGTACAATATGTGACGAAAAAACAGACAATCTCAGAATGGCCTGGATAAGTCAAAGCGTTTTAAAGTTATCAGCACTTAAAGTGACACTGGTCAGATTTGCAAAAAATGGCCAAGTCCAGAAGGTGAAATAGGGCCGAGTCCTTAAGGGGTTAAACAGTCATTTTTGTAAAATGTAATATATATTTTCATATGTTTTTGCCCTACAGTACTGTGGACAGTCTGGAGGACCCTGACCTGGAGGAATCTTAGCATTCAGATGTTGGAGGTGCTGAGACACCAGCTGTTTTCTCCCCAGAATCAAGTCCAACACATACCTTTGCTGAAGAACAGGAACACCAGCCGAGGGAACCTGCGGAAGTGATCCCTGAGGCAAGCCAAAGGCCCCAGATGAGGCGAACGAGGGCTGCCCCTCAGGCTTCTTCTGGGCTAGTTATGAAAGAAATGATTGATTCTCAAGTCATTCAGTACCTAGCCCAGAAGAGGACTGAAGGGTGGGATGAAATTCTGCTGAGGGGCCTGGCTCCATTATTGCAGTGGGTTCCGCAAGAAAAACATGCCACATACATAGCTTCAATAACCCTGGTCTTAGAGATGTATGCCTACCCATAGCAGGGGGACATACATTCTCTTATTGATCGAGTCAGGTGCCAAGTTGTGTTGGCCCAAAATCCCCAGGCCACCCTCTTCCCACCCCGGCCACCCACAGGCCAAGGTCCATCTTTCCCCCCACAAAATGTTCCTGTGTCCCAAGACCCCAACCCCCCTTTTGGCCAGGCCAATTATCCCGGCACGTATCCCACAGGGGCCCAGGATCCCGGACAGGTTCGCCCAGGACCCTCATATGGGCTGGTATCCTTCACAAGGGATCTATTTGATTTGGAATTATATTGTTTAATTTCTTTTAATTTATTGTTATTTTATTGTGTGAATATGGGAGACATGGCTTGTCTGTATTTTGTTGTTTGGGAGGCTAGGGTTAAAATAAAGAACTTGTTGAAAACTCACATGCCTTATGTTCTTGATTGTCCCACAAATTACATCATCATTTCTACACATTTCGAAAAAACATACAATCCTTCAAGTACTATCATTTTAATATAATCCACATACTTTTCAAAGTAGTCATTTGCCAACAAGGTATTATAAAGTTATTGGGACCATATTGCAGATAGATGAATTATGTTTTTTATAAAGGACACTTTTCAAAGGCTGTTTATTAATTATCTTCACATTTATTTGTTTTATGGCCCAAAACCTCAGCCCGCGTCAAGGGTCCTCATTCTCTTGCGAATCCCTACACTCAACTACAACATAAATTGTACAATCTATCTTTAAAAAAATAATAATACTAACAATCCCAGAAAAAAAAAATCAAACCCTGCCACGAATAGTATCCATCTGCCATGGCACGGACCCCTCTGGGCTGAAAAAGAAGTCTGCCTATAGTTCCTGAACTGCAATGCCTGCAGTCCCAGTTCGTCTATGCAGGGTCAGATCCAAACCCAAACCTGATGACGTTGGAAACAACACAAGCTTGAATCACCAGGATAGCATTATCCGGATCCATCTGTATGGATGACAAAAACACCCTCCACTTGCTAGAGTATTCCAAAAGCGCACTCAACATACCGACGGGCATGAGTCGACCGGTAGTTAAAAATATGCCTCCGGACATCCAAACCACGCTTTGGGAAGGGCCGCATAACATGGGGAGTCAATGCAAACCCTTCATCCGCCACGATCACAAATGGAGCCGGCGGACCTGCATATCCGGGCAGTCTTTTGGACTCGGGCAGGGCAAGCTGGTTGGCACGAAGCTGTTCACCCATTCTAGAAGCACTAAAGATGCGAGCATCTGAAGTGCTTCCATAGGCACCAATATCAACCATTATAAACCGGTAGTTACTGTAGTTACGGTCAGCCAAAGCCAAAAGAACTACCGAAAAATATTGTTTACAATTGAAGAACCGGGTCCCTGAGTGAGGAGGCTTCTTCACACGAATGTGCTTGCCATCCATTGCCCCGATGCAGTTTGGAAACTGTGCATGAAAGATTGAAGCCCTGAGCAATCCGAACCCAATCCTCTGCCTTAGGCTGTGGCAGCACCGTCTCTCGAAGTCGATGCCAGATGACGTGGCAAGTGTGACGCACTATCCGAGAAATCGTTGAGGTTCCAAAAAGAAACTCAAAATGCAGGGATGCAAATAAGTTGCCAGTTGACCGGAATCTGTTGAAAAAACAAAATAAAAAGGTTAAAATTAATAAATGAAATATAAATTATTTATGGCATCATGAACATGGTTCCTATAATGGTTGTTAGAAAAAATGTGTTAAACATTATATGTCCCTTTTTAAAAACACTAATTTGCCCCTGAAAAGTTTAAAGGGAACCTGTCACCTCAAAATCGCATATAAAACTGCCAGCATTACCTTATAGTAGCCCCCAGTCTGTTATTAATGATGTGTTTGATCCGATAATCTGATGCTCCATACATGCCAAAAACTGTTTTAATCGCCGTCAGCGCTATCTCGCCGGTCAGTTTGAAGTCAAGGGGGCAGCGGCCTCCTTGCTGCAAGTCAAGATAACCACGCATGCGTGAGACTAATGCGATCCCCGGCCGCACTGCAGGATGTCAATCACACAGAAGAGGGGACGGTTAGGGGGCGTGCTTATCTTGACTTGCAGCAAGGAGGCCGCTGCCCCCTTGACTTCAAACTGACCGGCGAGATAGCGGTGATGGTGATTAAAACATCGTTTTTGGCATGTATGGAGCATCAGATTACCGAATCAAACACATCATTAATAACAGACTGGGGGCTACTATAAGGTAATGCTGGCAGTTTTATATATGCGATTTTGAGGTGACAGGTTCCCTTTAACTTCTGGCAAAAAAACAAAAAAAAATGTGGGTGTGGGTCCTACTCCTACAAGCTCTGTTATGCCTACTGTGGTCACGCCATTTCCATGCAGAATGATTGGCCAACACAGGATGATGTGAGTACTCTATCAGCATGAGGATGGCGTGGCAAACACAACATTAATCTTTACATGTTATTTGGCTGTTAAAATAATAAAAAATACACAATGGCACGAAGAAATAAGGGTCAGAGACTCCTAACTTCCGCTGACAATAGCATGTCTAACATCATCCACTTTAACCACTTAGGCCTCTTTCAGACGGGCGTTGCGGGAAAATGTGCGGGTGCGTTACGGGAACACCCGCGATTTTTCCGTGCGAGTGCGAAACATTGTAATGCGTTTTGCACTCGCGTGAGAAAAATCACGCATGTTTGGTACCCAAACCCTTGGGATCGGTGTTCTGTAGATTGTATTATTTTCCCTTATAACATGGTCATCACATGATCCATCACCATGGTAAAAGATCATGTGATTAATCATGTGATGACCGGAGTGACGTCACCACAGGTCCTGTTCAGCAAAGGAGACAGAAGGAGATGCCGGGCTGCGCGAGCAAGTGGATTAAGGGGAGTTAAATTTTTATTTATTTTTCTTTAACCCCTCCAGCGCTATTTTACTATGTATTCTGTATTCAGAATGCTATTATTTTCCCTTATAACCATGTTATAAGGGAAAATAATAATGATCGGGTCTCCATCCCGATCGTCTCCTAGCAACCGTGCGTGAAAATCGCACCGCATCCGCACTTGCTTGCGATTTTCACGCAACCCCATTCACTTCTATGGGGCCTGCGTTGCGTGAAAAACGCAGAATATAGAGCATGCTGCGATTTTCACGCAACGCACAAGTGATGCGTGAAAATCACCGCTCGTGTGCACAGCCCCATAGAAATGAATGGGTCGGTATTCAGTGCGGGTGCAATGCGTTCAACTCACGCATCGCATCTGCGCGGAATACTTAAGTTACCACAGGTTTATACCCCCCTAGTGACCAGGCCCTTTTTTATAAATCGGCACTTCACAACTTTAACGGTTTATTGCTCGGTCATGCAACTTGGCACTCAAATGAATTTTACCTCCTTTTCTTCTCACAAATACAGCTTTCTTTTGGTGGTATTTGATTGCTGCTGAGATTTTTAGTTTTTCTGATATTAATCAAAATAGACCGCAATTTTCTCAAAAAAAGTGTATTTTTTACTTTTTCTGGTAAAATTGTTCAAATATAATTACATTTCTATACAAGTTTGTGTCAGAATTTATTGTGCTACATGTCTTTGATTAAAAAAAATTATCTAATAAGTGTATATTTATTGGTTTGCGCAAAAGTTATAGCGTTTACAAACTATGGTACAAAAATGTGAATTTCCGCATTTTGAAGCAGCTCTGACTTTCTGAGCACCTGTCATGTTTCTTGAGGTGCTAGAATGCCAGGATAGTACAAATACCCCTCAAATGACCCCATTTTAGAAAGAAGACACCCCAAAGTATTCGCGGAGGGGCATGGTGAGTTTATGTATGATTAAAAAAAATTTCACAAGTTAGCGGAAAATGACACTTTCTGAAGAAAAAAATTATAATAATAAAGTTTCCATTTCTGCTAACTTTGTCTACTTTCCGAAATGGGTTCATTTATGGGGTGTGTTTACTGTTCGGGCATTTTGGGCGGGGCTAAATTGTGAGCAACCCTGTAAAGCCTAAAGGTACTCGTTGGACTTTCGGCCCCTTTACGCACCTAGGCTTGCAAAAAAGTGTCACACATGTGGTATCACCGTACTCAGAAGAAGTAGGGCAATGTGTTTTGGGGTGTATTTTTACATATACCCATGCTGGGTGAGAGAAATCTCTCTGTAAGGCTACTTTCACATGGGGAGTCAATGCAGACGGATCCGCACCTATAATGCAAACGCTGGCATCCGTTCAGAACGGATCCGTCTGCATAACAGCTTTTTCAGTGAAAACTCAGATCCGACAGTATATTCTAACACAGAGGCGTTCCCATGGTGATGGGGACGCTTCAAGTTAGAATATACTAAGAACTGTGTACATGACTGCCCCCTGCTGCCTGGCAGCACCCGATTTCTTACAGGGAGCTGTGATCAGCACAATTAACCCCTCAGGTGCCGCACCTGAGGGGTTAATTGTACGTATCATAGCTCCCTGTAAGAGATCAGGTGCTGCCAGGCAGCAGAGGCCAGACCCCCCTCCCTCCACAGTATTAAATTCATTGGTGGCCAGTGCGGCCCCCCCTTAATCCCTAGTATTAAATTCATTGGTGGCCAGTGCGGCCCCCCCTCCCTCCCCTGTATTAAATTCATTGGTGGCCAGTGCGGCCTCCCCTCTCCCCCCCCCCTAATTAAAATCACACCCCCGCCCCCATCATTGGTGGCAGCGGAGAGTTCCGATCGGAGTCCCAGTTTAATCGCTGGGGCTCCGATCGGTTACCATGGCAGCCAGGACGCTACTGCAGTCCTGGCTGCCATGGTTACTTAGCAATTTTAGAAGCATTATACTTACCTGCGCTGTCTGTGGCCGGCCGGTCGCTCTTCTTACTGGTAAGTGAAAGGTCTGTGCGGCGCATTATAGCACAGACCTGTCACTTACCAGTAGGAGTATAATGCTGCTAAAATTGCTAAGTAACCATGGCAGCTAGAACAATTTAATACAGGGGAGGGAGGGAGGGGGCTCCGCACTGGCCACCAATGAATTTAATACTGGGGAGGGAGGGAGTGGCGGCCGCACTGGCCACCAATGAATTTAATACTGGGGAGGGAGGCAGGGGGGGCCGCACTGGCCACCAATGAATTTAAAACTGGGGAGGGAGGGGGGTTTTGCCCCTGCGGCCGGCAGCACCTGATCTCTTACAGGGGGCTATGATACGCACAATTAACCCCTCAGGTGCGGCACCTGAGGGGTTAATTGTGCTGATCACAGCCCCCTGTAAGAGATCGGGTGCTGCCAGGCAGCAGGGGGCAGTCATGTACACAGTTCTCAGTATATTCTAACTTGAAGCGTCCCCATCACCATGGGAACGCCTCTGTGTTAGAATATACTGTCGGATCACGATCTAACTCAAATCCGATGGTATATTCTAACATAGAGGCGTTCCCATGGTGATGGGGACGCTTCAAGTTAAAATATACCATCGGATTGGAGAAAACTCAGATCCGATAGTATATTAATAGGGACTCCTGACTTTACATTGAAAGTCAATGGGGGACGGATCCGTTTGCAAATGCACCATATTGTGTCAACGTCAAACGGATCCGTCCCCATTGACTTGCATTGTAAGTCAGGACGGATCCGCTTGGCTCCGCACGGCCAGGCGGACACCAAAATGCTGCAAGCTGCGTTTTACTGTCCGCCTTCAGAGTGGAATGGAGGCGGAACGGAGCCAAACTGATGCATTCTGAACGGATCCTTATCCATTCAGAATGCATTGGGGATGAACGGATCAGTTCGGGGTCGCTTGTGAGAGCCCCCAAACGGATCTCACAAGCGGAACCCCAAACGCAAGTGTGAAAGTAGCCTCAATTGACAACTTTGTATAAAAAAAATTGAAAAAGTTGTCATTTACAGAGATATTTCTCACACACAGTATGGGTATATGTAAAAATACACCCAAAAACACATTGCCCTACTTCTCCTGAGTACGGCGATACCACATGTGTGACACTTTTTTGCAGCCTAGGTGCACGAAGGGGCCAATGAGTACCTTTTAGGAGGGCATTTTTAGGCATTTGGATTCCAGACTTCTCACGCTTTAGGGCCCCTAAAATGCCAGGGCAGTATAAATACCCCACGTGACCCCATTTTGGAAAGAAGACACCCCAAGGTATTCCGTGAGGGGCATGGCGAGTTCATAGAAGATTTTTTTTTTGGGCACAAGTTAGCGGAAATTGATATATTTTTTTTCTCACAAAGTCTCCCTTTCCGCTAACTTGTGACAAAAAGTTCAATGTTTCATGGACTCAATATGCCCCTCAGCGAATACCGTGGGGTGTCTTCTTCCAAAATGGGGTCATTTGTGGGGTGTTTGTACTGCCCTGGCATTTGAGGGTCTCCGCAATCATTACATGTATGGCCAGCATTAGGAGTTTCTGCTATTCTCCTTATATTGAGCATACGGGTAATGAGATATTTTTTTTCCGTTCAGCCTCTGGGCTGAAAGAAAAAATGAACGGCACAGATTTCTTCATTCGCATCGATCAATGTGGATGAAAAAATCTCAGCCAAAAAAATGTGCAAAAAAAAAAAAAAAAGAGGGGAAAGGACATAGGAGTGCTTGCGAAGTAAAGCTGATAAGGATCCAAAAAGCACGAAAGTTATCTTTATAGCGCCGCAGCGATTTTACGGTGTTTTTGCAGTGATCAGAAAAAAAAAATTCTGGCACTGCGGTGGAGCGGACTGAACGCAAGTGTGGGCACAAGATCAGGCCTGATCGGGCGAACACTGTGTTTTTTGTAGAACCTAAGGTGACCCTAATGTACTGATATAGATCTGATTGCGATCAGTCTTGATCACTTACAGATACTATATAGTACTAGTGCTGATTAGCGACATCGATGACGCTAATCAGCGACTAATCAGTGACTGCGGTGCGGTGGGCTGGGCGCTAACTACCTAACAAGTAGCTAACTAACTGGCGGTGATAAGGGACCCTTAGGCCCCATTCACACGTCCGCAATTGTGTTCCGCATTTTGCGGAACGGAATTGCGGACCCATTCATTTCTATGGGGACAGACTTTGTCCAGCTCGGATCCGGAATTGCGGATCTGCACTTCCGGGTCCGCACTTCCGTTCCGCAAAAATATAGAACATATCCTATTCTTGTCCGCAATTGCGGACAAGAAAAGGCATTTTCTATATAGTTCTGGCAATGTGCGGGTCCGCAAAATGCGGAAAGCACATTGCCGGTGTCCGTGTTTTGCGGATCCGCAAAACACATACGGACGTCTGAATGGAGCCTTACAGGGGGGTGATCAATGACAGGGGGGTGATCAGGGAGTCTATATTGGGTGATCAGGGGTAATAAGGGGTTAATAAGTGACAGGAGGGGGGTGTAGTGTAGTGTGGTGCTTGGTGCTACTTACAGAGCTGCCTGTGTCCTCTGGTGGTGGATCCAAGCAAAAGGGAGCACCAGAGGACCAGGTAGCAGGTATATCAGATGCTGTTAACAAAACCGCGTCGAATATACCTTTCTGATGCGATTTTTTAAACATCTACAGCCTGCCAGCGAATGATCAGTGCTGGCAGGCTGTAGTTTCGTTCACGCGAAATCTCGGGTCTCACGAGATGACGCCAATAGGCGTCGCTGAGACCTGGGAGCGCCGCCGTCCTGACGCCTATCGGCGTTAGTGTGGCAGCAACAGGTTAAAACAAACATGTTACTAATGACATAAGAATATTGGATTGACAGTAAGAGTTTTGAGTTAAATGTAATGTGAAGTCGAATGGGGACTTTGGGAATTTCCCAGGACTGAATAGACTTCTTATTATTTTTGTATTGTTTGTGTTTATTGTGATATATAACTTATCATAACGACTGTTTCGGTAGATTGTGTATTGATGAACTCAGATTTTGTACTGTCAAATTTTATTTTAATTTTGTATTATGAAAAGAATAAAAAATAAATTTAATAAAAATAAAATGACATAAGCAGTGGACATTACTGTTAGCAATAAACAACACATTGCTTACCTCTGCGTGACGATGAGCCTTTCCTCAGGAAACATAGAAACATAGAAACATAGAATGTGTCGGCAGATAAGAACCATTTGGCCCATCCAGTCTGCCCAATATACTAAATACTATGGATAGCCCCTGGCCCTATCTTATATGAAGGATGGCCTTATGCCTATCCCATGCATGCTTAAACTCCTCCACTGTATTTGCAGCTACCACTTCTGCAGGAAGGCTATTCCATGCATCCACTACTCTCTCAGTAAAGTAATACTTCCTGATATTACTTTTAAACCTTTGCCCCTCTAATTTAAAACTATGTCCTCTTGTAGCAGTTTTTCTTCTTTTAAATATTCTCTCCTCTTTTACTTTGTTGATTCCCTTTATGTATTTAAAAGTTTCTATCATATCCCCTCTGTCTCGTCTTTCTTCCAAGCTATACATGTTAAGTTCCTTTAATCTTTCCTGGTAAGTTTTATCCTGCAATCCATGTACCAGTTTAGTAGCTCTTCTCTGAACTCTCTCCAAAGTATCAATATCCTTCTGGAGATATGGTCTCCAGTACTGAGCACAATACTCCAAATGAGGTCTCACTAGTGCTCTGTAGAGCGGCATGAGCACCTCCCTCTTTCTACTAGTAATGCCTCTCCCTATACACCCAAGCATTCTGCTAGCATTTCCTGCTGCTCTATGACATTGTCTGCCTGCCTTTAAGTCTTCTGAAATAATGACCCCTAAATCCCTTTCCTCAGATACTGAGGTTAGGACTGTATCACTGATTTTATATTCTGCTCTTGGGTTTTTACGGCCCAGGTGCATTATCTTGCACTTATCAACATTAAATTTTAGTTGCCATATTTTTGACCATTCCTCTAGTTTTCCTAAGTCCTTTTCCATTTGGTGTATCCCTCCAGGAACATCAACCCTGTTACAAATCTTTGTGTCATCAGCAAAAAGACACACCTTACCATCGAGGCCTTCTGCAATTTCGCTGATAAAGATATTAAACAATATGGGTCCCAGAACAGATCCCTGAGGTACCCCACTGGTAACAAGACCTTGGTCTGAATATACTCCATTGACTACAACCCTCTGTTGCCTGTCCCTCAGCCACTGCCTAATCCATTCAACAATATGGGAGTCCAAGCCCAAAGACTGCACTTTATTGATAAGCTTTCTATGTGGGACAGTATCAAAAGCCTTACTAAAGTCTAGATAAGCGATGTCTACTGCACCTCCTCCATCTATTATTTTAGTCACCCAATCGAAAAAATCAATAAGATTAGTTTGACATGATCTCCCTGAAGTAAACCCATGCTGTTTTTCATCTTTCAATCCATGGGATTTTAGATGTTCCACAATCCTCTCCTTAAGTATGGTTTCCATTAATTTCCCCACTATTGATGTCAGGCTTACTGGCCTATAGTTGCCCGATTCCTCCCTACTACCTTTCTTATGAATGGGCACAACATTTGCTAATTTCCAATCTTCTGGGACGACTCCTGTTGCCAGCGATTGGTTAAATAAATCTGTTAATGGTTTTGCTAGTTCAACGCTGAGCTCTTTTAATAGCTTTGGGTGTATCCCATCAGGCCCCTGTGACTTATTTGTATTAATTTTAGACAGCTGACTTAGAACCTCTTCCTCTGTAAAGACACATGCATCAAAAGATTCATTAGACTTCTTTCCTAACTGAGGTCCTTCTCCTTCATTTTCCTTTGTAAAAACTGAACAGAAATATTCATTGAGGCAGTCAGCTAGTTCTTTATCTTCTTCTATATACATTCCTTCTTTTGTTTTTAATTTGGTAATTCCTTGTTTTAGTTTCCTTTTTTCATTTATGTATCTGAAGAATGCCTTCTGGCCTTTTTTTCCTGACTGAGCTAATTTCTCTTCTGCCTGTGCTTTGGAAGCTCTTATAACTTGTTTGGCCTCTCTCTGCCTAATCTTATAAATTTGTCTGTCATCCTCGTTTTGTTTTTTTTTATAATTCCTAAATGCTATCTTTTTGTTTTTAATGATTTTGGCCACTTCTGCTGAGTACCACAGTGGTCTCTTCCTTTTTTTGCTTTTACTGACAAGCCTAATGCAATTTTCTGTTGCCTTCAATAGTGCCACTTTTAAGTAGTCCCATTTCTCCTGGACTCCAATGAAACTGTTCCAGTCTGATAGGGACTTGTATACCACTAATCTAATTTTAGAAAAGTCTGTTTTTCTAAAATCTAAAACTTTTGTTTTTGTGTGGTGTGACTCAGTCACTGTACTTATAGTAAACCACACTGACTGGTGATCACTAGATCCCAAGCTTTCCCCTACAGTAATATCAGATACCAAATTCCCATTTGTGAATACTAAATCTAAAATGGCCTCCTTCCGGGTTGGCTCCTCCACTACTTGCTGTAGAGATAATCCCAGTAGGGAATTTAGAATATCTGTACTCCTGGCAGAACTAGCTATTTTGGTTTTCCAGTTTACATCTGGAAGATTGAAGTCTCCCATAATGATAACTTCCCCCTTCAATGTCATTTTAGCTATTTCCTCAACTAGTAGATCATCTAATTCTTTGACTTGGCTAGGTGGTCTATATATCACACCTACACGAGTTGCCTTATGATTATCAAGCTGCACGGTAACCCAAACTGACTCTAAATTGTTCTCACTAACTTGTATCAAATTAGATTTAAGCCAGTGCAGTAGGACTTCATCCTCAGAGTCATCTGCCATGGTGAAACCAAGACCCAAACCGCAATACTACGATGTGAGCAAAGCCAATGAATCCAACAAAACTCAGTACACTGGAAACACTGCAGAAAATGTCTACCAAACACTCAGATGACCAGCATATATACGTGTATCCTGGGTGGGGATAGTAAAATCACACAATTTCCTCCTTCCGTTTTTTTTGCGGTCCACAAAAAACCCCAAAAAACGGAAGACACACGGAAACACAACAGACGTAATTTGCGGAAAGACGGAACGGATGCGGAAGCACAATGGAAACTAACAACGGCTCCGAGATTTGCGGACAGCAAAACACATACGGTCGTGTGCATGTAGCCTTAGACTGTGAATCCCATCAAGCCTACTGTTACTTCCCTCTCTTTACTTGTCTAAAGAACTCCCACAATGTATGCGTATGGATTGTGCTTAATGCTGAGGCACGGTGGAGACTTTTAGAATTTTTTTTAATCTTTATGATTGGCCTTAAGAGTTTTTCTGTCATTTTCATGTTAATATTAACAGGATTAAAATTTAGGTATAAAAAATGTACAACATACAACAGGATACTTGTGATGACACATAGTAGGCGTTTATAGATCTTCTCATAGAGTTTCTGTCATGTGAGTTTTCTCGTGTTTGACAAGATTCGCCTTGTGCATAAAACATTTGCCACATTCTGAGCAGGAAAATGGCCTCTGCTTTGAGTGCGTCACCTGATGCCTCATAAGAATGGCTTTATTGGTAAAATATTTCCCGCAGTATGAGCAAAAGTATGGCCTTTCCCCTGTGTGGATCTTCTGATGCTCCAGGAGATTACCCTTCTGTGTAAAGCATTTCCCACACTCCGAACAGGGAAAAGGTTTTTCACCAGTGTGAACGATCCGGTGTTTAACAAGAACCGATTTATGTCCAAAACATTTCCCACACTCAGAGCATGAAAACGGCTTTTCTCCTGTGTGACTTTTCTGGTGCCTCACAAGAATAGTCTTGTTGGTGAAACACTTCCCACAAACAGGACATGAAAATAACCTTTCTCCTGTGTGCATCCTCTGATGGTCTAGAAGATTTGCTTTCCTTACAAAACACTTCCCACAGTCTGAACAAGAATATGGCTTTTCACAGGTGTGAGTTTTCTTATGTTCAACTAGGGTAGATTTACGGGCAAAAGATTTACTACAAACGGTACATGAAAATGGCTTCTCTCCCATGTGAATTATCTGATGTCTAATAAGAGAAGACTTCTTTGTAAATCCTTTTCCACATTCAGGGCAAGAAAATGGCCTTTCTTCCTCGGTTTTGTCCTGTTGCAACGTAACTATAAAAGAATATTCGTCCCTTAGAGGAATATATTTTTGCTCAGATATATACGTGGCACTAGAGAAAGAAATTCCACATCCAGGTGGTGTAGTATTTTGGATGGTGACAGTTTTGCTAGGTGAACCCTGGAGGATGTTATCTTCCACTGTATGTGTACAAAGTAACATATGACTTTCCTCATGGGTGTCATTTCTGCAGTCATATCCATCTGTTGGAATGTTGGAAAGGAAAACGTGAATATAGAAATATTTTACATTTAATGAGTTTACTTAAAGGGGTTGTGCAAGAACGGGGGAGGTTTTGGCAAACCCCCCTGCACCCTTGGTCGGACCTGTCAAGGGAAGCTTACTTACCTGCTTGCCAGAGCTAGCTTCCAGCTCCTTCTTCTTCCTGCCTACTTACAATGCTCTGCTGGGCTGCTTTGCTGTAAACATCCGGTTTGACATTGCTGTAGCCAGTGACAGAGAATGGATCCCCTTGCGTCAAGTGACCATTTGTCATGACGTTAGGGGAGCCGGCTGGTTACTGCTACGACCAGTGATTGACTGCAGGTGATGTCAAACCGGATGTTTACAGAAAGGTAGTCCGGCGGAGCATTGCAGGCCTGCAGGAGAAAGAGTGTGGAGCTAGCGTTGGAGAAGGGCGTTGTCAACCCCTATTCTTGCACAACGCCTTTCAGCTATGCAATTTTAACTGCCTACAGTATCTCAATCATGAGCTTATGGGGCTCTGGAAGCTGTTCTTGTTGCGCTATTCTAACTAGTCAATGTGCTGACAATGCACTTTTACTCTTCTTCTCTCTGCATGGAAATGGAAATGAGTCTGTTCAAATCAAGGAGGCAGGCGTTTTATTCCTCCAAGTCAGGGTTTCCCCATCCGCCCCTGCATCAGGCAGGGAACGTTTTCACCAGGTCTCATTAGATCCCACACAGGACCTATCATCCAAGTTAAAGGAGGGGGGCAGGCAAACCTTGACTTGGAGGAGTAACTTGAACAGATTGGACAGACAATTCATTTCAATACAGTGAGAAGAAGATTAAAAGTGCATTTTCTGTGCATTTACTAGTTAGAATACCACAAGAGCTAACTCCTGAGCCCCATAAGCACATGAATAAAGTAATGTGGGCAGCTAAAATTGCATATTAGAGATTTTAGGTTCCCTTTAAGACAACTTAATAATACATACAAAATCTATAGCTACATGTAGCTTATCAATGTCATTATGGGTGGTGTAAGCTCCTGAGTTCACATACAGCTTACCAAATGAAAAGGTAAATAGTCAGTACGTGGCTAATAGGACACAATGATATAATGTGAGAAGAATAGGCATAAAATATGAACTTATGGTTTCTGAATAGACATTTGGTAGAATAAGAAGATGATTTAGGTCTTACCTGGACTGATATCTGCAGGAGTTTCCTCCTCTGTACATAGTTGGACAATCCTCTGATAATTCTCTTTCTTATTCCCATTCGGGCAAATTCTACCATTTGTAGCATTCATATATTCATCCTCAATAAAGCAGACAGAATAACACTCAAAAATAAAGTCCAATATTAGCTCCAAAATTCTACTCATCATGGGTTCAACAATGCAAAATACTTGGCCTAACTCTCAGGGGCCTGTGTAAAATGCCTTAAAGGGCTTCTGTCACCCCCCAAAACTCATTTTTCATTTTTGGGCATATTAAAATCCTTATTGTACGACTATTCAATATATAGGGCTCTTACCCCTCCTCCAGTTGATTGACAGGGCCAGCGAGCGCTCTCCTCCTCCGGCTGGCCCTGTCAGCATTTCAAATCCCGCGCTTGCGCCTTACGTGTCTTCATTCGGCGCAGGCGATCTGAGAGAAGGACGCTCGCTTCCTCAGCACTCCATCAGTGCGCCTGCGCCGATGACATTGCCTCTAAGGGTCCATTCACACGTCCGTTGTTTCTTTCCTGATCTGTTCCGTTTTTTGCGGAACAGATCTGGACCCATTCATTTTCAATGGGTCCTGAAAAAAAACGGACAGCTCAATGTCTGATTTTTTTTCAGGACCCATTGAAAATGAATGGGTCCAGATCTGGTCCAGATCTGTTCCGCAAAAAACGGAACAGATCAGGAAAGAAACAACGGACGTGTGAATGGACCCTAAACCCGAAAGAGAAGACGTCATCGGCGCAGGCACACTGAGGAAGCGAGCGTCCTTCTCTCAGAGCGCCTGCGCCGAATGAAGACACGTAAGGCGCAGGCACGAGATTTGAATTGCAGACAGGGCCAGCCGGAGGAGGAGAGCGCTCGCTGGCCCTGTCAATTAACTGGAAGAGGGGGTGTTTTTTTAAAAGGAGGATACGGCGGCTACCAGCAAGTAGACGCCCTACTTGCTGGTAGTGAAGTAATTTGCATATTTTAAAAGCTCGATTTTTAATGAAACGAAGCCACAGAACAAGGTAAGAGCCCTATATAGGGAATAGTCGTACAATAAGGATTTTAATATGCCCAAAAATGAAAAAAGATTTGGGGGGGGGTGACAGAAGACCTTTAAATATATTTATTTTACTGAACACTACTGTGTCTACCTACTTAACAACTCCATTTGCTTAAAAGCTTATTTGAGTAGTCCTAAAGCTAGTTTCACACTAACTGTAAATTCTTCCAGCAGAAAAACAGCCTGTTGGAAGATATTTTATCCGGCATAGCCAGAAGAGGGCGGAGCACCGCCAAGCCCCATTGAATATAATGGGTCTTGGCGGGGATCCGGCCTGTTTACGGCAGTTATGCCGAGATTCGGCAAGAGAAATACAGATGCTGGAAACAAGCCAGATCCCTGCCGAGTCCCATTATAGTCAATGGGCTCCAGTGGGGTCACATTGTATCTGGCCATGCCAGATATGATGTCTTCTGGCAAGAGGTTCCTCTGCTGGAACAGCCTGCTGGAATAATTTACCGCCAGTGTGAAACTAGCCTAACTAACATGTTCTGCAAGTTGAACTCAGGTTTAGAAAAAATGAAAAACAGTGATATAAACCGAAACAATAAATGAAAGACCCTTCCATCCATTATTTGAGATGGAGTGGTCTAACTGTAATAGATGTATGCTGCTGTTCATGTGTGTACAGGTCTTTCATAGCTCACACCAATACATTTCTGTTTCTTTTTGCTACATGGTAATTCTGAGCTTTCAGATACTATGCCATTATGCAATGTCCTGTTACTTTGAAACTAGGACTAACGTTTCAGATGTTGGGAAATTAGGAGGATAGATTCCATTAGATTCTAGATTTATCTATTCTAGAGGATAAATTGTGAGGAACCAATATTTTTCTACTACAGTTTTGCTTAATACGACCTGTTCATTTCCACGTACCTTGTCACTCTGTGGGACATTGGTATTTTGCCCAGGGAGATCTTGTTCATAAAGAGGACTGGGGCATCTAAGGGATCCATCTGCAGAAAGGACAGATTATAACCGAATACATTACATACATCTTTGTGGATCACATCTTATGTGATCTCTACAGGTTACAAATCCAATCATACTATCTTCTATATGTTCTGGAAACCTAGTATGTCTTTTATAGGTTACTAGACAGTTTACTCACTCACAACAGACAGAAGTACTTCAGTGCAATGTGATTTGGGGATTGAACAGGGAAACAATGAATCCTTCACCTGTTTTGATAATGAGTGGTATTCCCTCCTCCTCAAACTTCTGACCACAACTTCCCAATATTTCTTCTTTCTCTGTAACTTCAACCTTAATGTCAATTAAGTCTTCACCCTACGCAGCATGCAACCAAGAAACTTAGTAAGTTTACTCAGTAAAATTACCAGAGCTCTGAGATATAAATAAAGAAACCCACAAAGTTGACCTGAATATAATTGTGAGATGCTGAGAATGTAGAGACAACTGTAATGCCATATTATACAGTACAGATGAAGGTGATTTAAAGGCTATGTACTCCTTTGGGGGAAATGTTTTTTTATTATTGCATTATACTTATTTTAAAGGGGTTGTCCGGGTTCAGAGCTGAACCCTGACATACCTCCATTTTCACCCCGGCAGCCCCCCTGACTTGAGCATCGGAGCAGTTCATGCTCTGATGCTCTCCTTTGCCCTGCGCTACATCGTGCAGGGCAAAGGCATTTTTTGGAGATCAGGTGAAGTACCGGGGCTCTCCATGGGGCTGCCAGGAAGCCCGGTGACATCACCGGCACTGATGGGCGGGATTTAGCGCTGCCCTAGCCAGTAAAGCAGCTAGGGCAGCACTATAGCCTGCCCATCAGAGCAGGTGTCGTCACCGAACACACTGCCGGTGACGTCACACTGCCCGGCAGTGTGTTATTGAAAACAAAAGAGACCTTGCCCTGCACGATTTAGCATCTCATGCTCCAATGCTAGCCTCAGGGGGGCTGCCTGGGTGAAAATAAGGTTATGTCCGGTTCAGCTCTGAACTCGGACAACCCCTTTAAGCAGGGGCGTAACTAGAAGTGACTGGGCCCCACAGCAAATATTTGTAAGGGCCCCTCCAGCGCGCTTCGCACCTCCCTCCTCCTGTGTAAACCCCACTCCTTTGGCACAGTGTAGCGGTATACTGTATATTGTGTGGCACAGTGGATGCTATATGTGTATAACATAAACATATTTCATATGAAAACTTACAGTTACTTGACCCTTGGGGATCTCGGACACCACTTCAACACTTGGCCGGGGGCTCGGCGGAGCTGATGTTGTGCTTTATCCTAATGAGAAAGATTTCATAATAAGGATTTGCAGAAGGGGCAGAGGGATAGCAGAGCAGGGAGAGGCTGGTGCTGCTACTCGGCGGTCATACCATGGGGCAGTAATAAAGCCCACTATAATGCCCCCCCCCAGTAGTAATAATTCTCCTTATAATGTGACAGTGCAAAAATACCCCCTTGTAATGCCCCCAGTTAAGCTAATGTCCCCATAGTGCCCCCATAATGTCCCAATATAAAATACCCCTATATAGTGCCCCCAGTAAATTCCCCCATAGTGCTCCTCTCCCCCCTTCCTGCTAGTGCCCCCCATAATGTACCAGTATAAAATGCCCCATATATAGTGCTCCAGTAGATGCCCCTCAGTGGGTTGGCTGCCGGCCTAGTGTCCCCCATAATGCCCCCCAATAATGTGCCAGTAAGTGTCCCCATAGATGCCCCCCATCATGTGCCAGTATCAAGTGCCTCTCTCCTCCCCCCCACATGTCCCAGTATCATAGTGCCATCTCCCCCCCCCAATGTGCCAGTATCAAGTGCTTCTCTCCTTCCCACCCCCCATGTGCCAGTATCAGTGCCAAACCACCCCCACATGCCAGTATCAAGTGCCTCTCTCCCCCCCATGTCCCAGTATCATAGTGCCATCTCCCCCCCCACAAAAAAAGTGCCAGTATCAAGTGCCTCTCTCCCCCCCCATGTGCCAGTATCATGTGCCAACCCCTCTCCCCCCCCATGTGCCAGTATCAGGTGCCTCTCTCCCCCCCCATGTGCCAGTATCAGGTGCCAACCCCCCTCCCCCCCAGGTGCCAGTATCAGGTGCCTCTCCCCCCCATGTGCCAGTATCAGGTGCCAACCCCCCCTCCCCCCCCAGGTGTCAGTATCAAGTGCCTCTCTCCTCCCCCCCCATGTCCCAGTATCATAGTGCCATCTCCCCCCCCACAAAAAAAGTGCCAGTATCAAGTGCCTCTCCCCCCCCATGTGCCAGTATCAGGTGCCAAACCCCCCCCAGGTGCCAGTATCAGGTGCCAACCCCCCCCAGGTGCCAGTATCAGGTGCCAACCCCCCTTCCCCCATGTGCCAGTATCAAGTGCCTCCCGCTCCCCCCATGGCAGTAACAGTCGGGTATTAAAAAAAAAAAAATAAACACTTCTACTTACATCCATGTCAGCGATGCGATGCAGCCTCTTCCTGTGTCCCGCCCTGTATGTCCATATATGGAGTCAGTGCTTGTATTTCAGAAAAGTTTCTGCTGGGATTCAAACCCACGACCTTCTGTATCAGAGGCAAAGCACTTAACCACAAGACCATAAGAGCTGCCTTGCTGCTGACTGAAAAAATATGAGACTTCTACTGTTATAGCTGGCTAAGTGTACATCTATACACATGACAGCTGCTCATATATAGAGATATAGCAGTGCTGGGACAGCTGTCATATACAGATATAGCAGTGCTGGGTGTGTTGGGGAAGCTGTCATGTGTATAGATGTACACTTAGCCAGCTATAACAGTAGAAGTCTCATATTTTTTTCAATCAGTTGCAATGCAGCCTTTATGGCTGTGTGGGTAAGTGCTTTGCCTCTGATACACTGATACATTGGAGGTTGTGGGTTCGGATCCCAGACACATCAGGAGACAGTAAGATTAGATCACATTAGCGAGGGGGCCTGGTCAGCCGCTGCTACTGTGAAGGGGCCCTGACCATTAAGACAAGAATCGATATTTAACTAACTTGAAAATTAACTGTCACACACGCTGCCGGGGCGCCGGGCCCCCTTGGCAGCCTGGGCCCCTGCTTCCCCGGTAGTTACGCCACTGCCTTTAAGCTAAAAATATTTTTTTTCAATTGGTCTTTATTAACAATATGAAATCCTGTGTACAGAGCTGACATGCTCTACTAGCTGCCTGTGGATTTTTTGTCCTTTCCGTCATCTGAGGAGCAGACAGACTTCTTATCTGTGTTCTCTCACATTATAAACACTCATTATAGCTCAATCCTTATCTTACTGATAAGAATGTGGCTTAAAGAGGACCTTTTACCAGGATACATGTATTGAAATAGTTATATTACCTTACAGTGCGCCCCCCCCCCCCCCCTTTCGTCTGCTGTGGTCCCCGTTTGTTTTGGCGCCTCATATGCTAATGAGGCGATTCGGTTCAACTAGGCGGTGACTTGAATTTCTCCTCCCTGGCTGCGAGCGCATCCTATCAGAGCGCCCCGCTCTTAGCCAGGGAGAAGGAGCTCAAGTTCTCACGAGAATCGCAGCTCCTTCACCCGCAAGAACTTGAGCTCCTTCTCCCTGGCTAAGAGCGGGGCACTCTAATTGGATGCATTCGGAGAAGATAACCGCTCCCAGGACAAATTCAAGTCCCCGCCCAGTTGAACCGAATCACCTCATTAGCATATGAGGCACCAAAACAAACGGGGACCACAGCGGACGAAAGGGGGGGCTCCTTTGAGAAAAAAAAAAAGCGGAAAGACATCACTGGGGGGGCCGCACTGTAAGGTAATAAAACTATTTCAATAGTTTAATAGGATACATGTATTGAAATAGTTATATTACCTTACAGTGCGGCCCCCAGTCTTTCCGCTTTTTATTTTTTTCAAAGGACCCCCCCTTTCGTCCGCTGTGGTCCCCATTTGTTTTGGCGCCTCATATGCTAATGAGGCAATTTGGTTCAACTGGGCGGGGACTTGAATTTGTCGTGGGCGCGGTTATCTTCTCCGAGTGCATCCAATCAGAGCGCCCCGCTCTTAGCGAGGGAGAAGGAGCTCAAGTTCCCGCGGGAGAAGGAGCTGCGATTCTCGCGAGAACTTGAGCTCCTTCTTCCTGGCTAAGAGCGGGGCACTCTGATTGGATGCGCTCGCAGCCAGGGAGAAGATAACCGCGCCCAGGAGAAATTCAAGTCACCGCCTAGTTGAACCGAATCACCTCATTAGCATATGAGGCGCCAAAACAAATGGGGACCACAGCGGACGAAAGGGGGGGTCCTTTGAAAAAAATAAAAAGCGGAAAGACTGGGGGCCGCACTGTAAGGTAATATAACTATTTCAATACATGTATCCTGGTGAAGGGTCCTCTTTAAATAAGTGCTGATGACCTCTCAGTAGTTTTGAAATAAGGGTAATTAGATGAGGGCACAAAGTGAAAGTAATTTGAAAAAATTTGACTCCAAAGGTGTACATAGCCATTAAGTCTTACTAAAAGGGATTTATAAGAAACCCTGAGAAAAAGGCAGCATTAGACCCGAAACATGTTCTTTTGATGAGACTATTCAAATAAACTGGTTATTATTTAACCTCTAAATCTCCTGGTGATCTTATGTGCCTGGTAAATGTTTTTCCCTGGAGCTTCACCAATCAGTTTGACTTTTCTACTAAGGCTAGTTTCACACTAGATCCGGCAGGCAAGTTACTGCATCGCCGTTCAGCCCCATTCACTATAATGGGGACCCAGCAAATATGCAGAGAATTGGGCAGACGAAAACTGCTATGAGTCGGTGTCAGTTGGCATCCAGACATCCTACCAGAGATGTTTAACGATAGTGTGAGACTAGCCTAACCCATACAATTGTACTATACTATAATCCAGACAATCCCTAGGTGTTACTGTGTTACCTCTCCAGTCAGCAGCTGAATAATCTTGTTGGTGAGCTCCAAGATCTCTTGTTCATTGTTTTTATCTTGGTTTGGTCTCTGGGTCCTGTTCCATCGTAATAACATATGAGCATTACTGCTGGGAAACAGTCGCTCACCAGATTGCTGTTGTACAACACAATATTCCTGTGCATTAAAGCGAAAAAAGGAAAAGCCGTCATGGGAGTGCAATAGTCAATAGTTTTAGGGCCTCAACTTATTAATATAGAGATGAATCCCTCACCTCTCCAGTCAACAAATAGATTATATCCACTGTGAGATTCAATATCGTTCTAATCATGTGACTCTTGTCCATCCTCGGGACTTTAACAATGGACAGTGATCCTGGAGGAGGTGGTCACCTGTCAGCAGAATGGAAACAGATTTATTTACAAGAAGCGCTCTGACCCACGCCGTGATACAATGCAGTTACACAGTAAATAGATTTGGTTAATCTCCAACAGTCAAATCTGTATGACCTGAAAAGACTTCGCGATCCAACCTAGATTTCACACGTATTCAAGAGCTGTGACCAGGACCAAAAGTAAAAGCCTGGTAGCCAATGAGAAACATGATGCAGCTTTGCATATAGACCTGATAAAGACTATTCTTTCATTTTTGTGCACAGCTCCTATATAGAGCTTTTGATTTCTATTTTTTGGCTGGCCACTATATATTACTAGCTGCACACGTGCTGGGAACAGAACATGCATGCAGCTAGTTATAAGCATGATTAAACCATCATCACCAATGTCTAAATATTAGGGATCGACCGATTATCGGTTTGGCCGATATTATCGGCCGATATTGAGGTTTTTGAACGTTATCGGTATCGGCATCTATTTTGCCGATATACCGATAACGTATTGGGAACACAGAACGCGCTGCTCTCAGCGCGTTCTGTGTTCCCTCCGCAGCACAGGGGAGAAGGAAGCAGTGTCTCCTCCCCCTGTGCTGCTGCTGCCGCCAATGACAGAAGAGAAGACAAGAGGAGGGGAGGGGCTGTGGCCGCTGCGCCACCAATGAAGATAAGCCTTTCATTCATTCATATACAGGAGGCGGGAGCTGGCTGCAGAATCACATAGCCGGCTCCCGACCTCTATGAGCGATAGCTGCGACCCGCGGTAGTTAACTCCTCAGGTGCCGCGGATCGCAGCTACCGCTCATAGAGGTCGGGAGCCGGCTATGTGATTCTGCAGCCAGCTCCCGCCTCCTGTATATGAATGATTGAGAGACTTATCTTCATTGGTGGCGCAGTGCGCCCCCCCAAGCCCCCCAGTATTAATCATTGGTGGCGCAGTGCGCCCCCCACCCCAATCCCGGCCAATAGTAAAAACATTGGTGGCGCAGTGCGCCCCCCCACCCAGTATTACTCATTGGTGGCAGTGGCCACAGGGTCCCCTCTCCCCTGCTCCTCCGATCGGAGCCCCAGCAGTGTAAGCCTGGGGCTCCGATCGGTTACCATTGCAGCCAGGACGCTATTGAAGCCCTGCCTGCCATGTTCAGCTCCTTGCTGCTGTGTGCACTATGCACAGAGCAGCAGGGACAGTGTGAGATCCTATTCACCCTGATAGAGCTCTATCAGGGGGAATAGGACAAGGGTTCTAGTCCCTAAGGGGGCTAAAAGTTAGTAAAAAAAAAATACACATTAACAATAAACAAAAAAAATACACATTAACAATAAACATATTAATTTTCAGCAGATTTGTGTAGGAATTTTTTTTTTTTTCAAAAATGAAAATTCCCAGAATATCGGTATAAATTATCGGCTATCGGCCTGAAAGTTCACAAATTATCGGTATCGGTCCTAAAAAATCAATATCGGTCGATCCCTACTAAATATAACTAATTCAGGTTTACATGCAGGTCTGCTCACCTGACTCCCAGAGCTGCACTCTCAAAATAGCCGCTGATGGAGAGTCCCATCCGACAGCAGCCTCCAATCACTTACACTAGGTACAGACAGGGGACTAGCGCATGCGCTGTCCGTCCCCAAGGTAAGTGAATGGAGGCCGCTGAGGGATGGAACCCTCCATCAGCAAACCCCATTAAACCAGTGAAGATCAGCATTGATGGTTTAATAATGCTTATTTCACTATGTTCAGCTAGTAGTAAATAGTGATCACCCCCTTTAACAGACCTTTTGAAATCGGATTCTGTTGTCCTAACCAAATCCCATCTGTTTTCACTAGCATTTGGTAGGTAAGTAAGAGCAAATATGACTACACTAGATTTGTTTGTAGTCTTCGGGGTGCCCCTGAAGAGGCCAACGAGTTGGAAGGTCTGCCAGTCTGCAGTCGGTACAATCTGTATTTATCATGTGAACATTTTTGTGCATGCTTTTATATATACATCTTAGGTATATTCTTTACTACCATATATGGACTATATAATTGATAATAATCCTTAGATGTGTGTTATACTAGTATATAATTTTGAAAATATGGGATTGCTTTAAATCAACTAGCATGTCAATTCTAATATTATTGTACTTCTTGCAGTCCATTTGTCTCTTGGATGCTGCTTCCCCCTTTTATATTTATGAACTCTATTAATTGTGTATATATTTTTTATATATTTATGGTTGGTGCATTATTAATAGGTTAGTGTACTATATTGTATGTGTACCTACAGTACAGACCAAAGTTAGGACACACCTTTTCATTCAGAGTTTTCTTTATTTTCATGACTATGAAGACATCAAAACTATGAATTAACACATGTGGAATTATATACATAACAAACAAGTGTGAAACAACTGAAAATATGTCATATTCTAGGTTCTTCAAAGTAGCCACCTTTTGATTTGATTACTGCTTTGCACATTCTTGGCATTCTCTTGATGAGCTTCAAGAGGTAGTCCCCTGAAATGGTTTTCACTTCACAGGTGTGCCCTGTCAGGTTTAATAAGTGGGATTTCTTGCCTTATAAATGGGGTTGGGACCATCAGTTGAGTTGAGGAGTCGTCAGGTGGATACACAGCTGATAGTCCTACTGAATAGACTGTTAGAATTTGTATTATGGCAAGAAAAAAGCAGCTAAGTAAAGAAAAACGAGTGGCCATCATTACTTTAAGAAATGAAGGTCAGTCAGTCAGCCGAAAAATTGGGAAAACTTTGAAAGTAAGGGCTATTTGACCATGAAGGAGAGTGATGGGGTGCTGCGCCAGATGACCTGGCCTCCACAGTCACCGGACCTGAACCCAATCGAGATGGTTTGGGGTGAGCTGGACCGCAGAGTGAAGGCAAAAGGGCCAACAAGTGCTAAGCATCTCTGGGAACTCCTTCAAGACTGTTGGAAGACCATTTCAGGGGACTACCTCTTGAAGCTCATCAAGAGAATGCCAAGCAGTAATCAAAGCAAAAGGTGGCTACTTTGAAGAACCTAGAATATGACATATTTTCAGTTGTTTCACACTTGTTTGTTATGTATATAATTTCACATGTGTTAATTCATAGTTTTGATGCCTTCATAGTCATGAAAATAAAGAAAACTCTTTGAATGAGAAGGTGTGTCCAAACTTTTGGTCTGTACTGTACTTGTTTATTGTACTGATGCCCACTTCTTTGGTTGGTTATATAATGGGATCTGGTAGAGATGCAGCCATTTTTTATTCCTTTCGGCCGGACAAAAATCGTTCCATGCCGTTTTTGTCAGGGTAAAAACCACTACTTATGCCGGAAAATGGCCAGATCCCATTATAGTCAATGGAGTACAGTTGTGAATGGCAGTATCTGGCTAGGCTGGATCCGGAGCACTGTTGGATCAGTTAAGCGGAGATATGCACCTAACCTTACATGGAAAGTCTGCATCTGAGCTGTAGACACAATAGGACACTTTTAATGAAGACTAGTTACAATGTTGCATTTGTTTTTATTTCTGACACACTGGAATAATACACACTAAATTGATTTAGAACACTTTATGTAATGGGGAAAAGACACACGTGCTTTTGGGCACCCTTAACCTTTTTTGGCAGATCACAAGTGGGTACTCACTTAAGGAGTTGTTTAGGTTCAGAGCTGAACCCGGAAATATCCCATTCTAACCCCCACTCAGCCTCCCTGATATGAGCATCGGAGCATTTCTTGCTGCAATGCTCTCCCTTGCCCTGTGCTGAATCTTGCAGGGAAAGGACTTTATCTGGAGATCTGGTGACGTAACGGGCTCTCCATGGGCAGTTTTAATGCGATTTGCACGCACGTGATAAAAAACTAAATGTTGGTACCCAGACCCGACCCCGGACTTCTTCACTGAAGTTCGGGTTTGGGGTCGGTGTTCTGTAGATTTTATTATTTTCCTTTATAACATGGTTATAATGGAAAATAATAGCATTATTTAACCCCTTCCCGACATTTGACGTACTGTTACGTCATGGGAACCACTGAGTTCCCGCGATTTGACGTAATAGTACGTCATAGTGATCGCGCGCGCACCGATCATTGCAGGGGCCCGGCAGTCCGTGGTTAGCTGGGCGCCTGCTGTATCCGCCGGCATCGCTGTAAAAGCCGATGCCGGTGGATTAACCCCTTCCGCGCTGACCGCGACATAGAAGAGGTTTGTAATAGAAAGACCAGCACTCCGTAATTCCAATGATGAAGAAAAAGCTTTCTTTATTCGTCACCCATATGTGACGCGCGTTTCGACACTAATCTGTGTCTTTATCAAAGTACAGGTGATAACAGCTCAAAACAATATACAAATGGCACCATTTAAATACAATTCAAATAACCCGCCTCCTAGCCACGTAAGTGATCACATGGTCGGGGGCGGACTAAACCGCCCCCAGCCATGTGACCAGTCACGGGGCCAGAGCGTCATACTGCTACGCAACCAGTCCAAACAAAACTCAATCTAGCCATGAGTGGAGTACGGTAAGACATGTATCTAACCCATGTACTATTATCTATCAGAACAATTTTTGATCCTTTATACATCTGATTTCAACAATTTATAAGTACCGATACATTAGAATTAAACCGTCTCCTCATCATGTAGAAGATCATATGATCACGGAAGTAACAATCCCGGTCACATGATTTGTCACATGACACAATATTGCTACGTCACCGATCCAAAAAATGTTGGATCTCACAGAAGATAGATTGGGGTGCAGTATTGAGAGATCCATGCTATGTTCAAACATGTTTCAGAGAACTGAGATATCAACATTTGGTTACAGAACAACAGCATGCATAAATACAAAGTAACAATCCACAATTATCCGTTCCACACATTGAATCAGAGGAAACTACTCAGTGAGTATTCCTTATTGAGGCCTTTGGGGGCAAGCGTCTCAAGTCGATGGATCCAATATGCTTCACGCTGGTGGAGCATCTGGATCCGATTTCCTCCACGTCGAGGTAAGGTCACTTCTTCTAAAATTTGAAAACGCAATTGTGAGATGCGGTGATTTTTTTCTTTGAAATGCTGGGGAATAGGTAGCAAGGTGTTTTCTTTCCTAATTGTAGACTTATGTTTTGCTACCCGGTCCTTCATACGCATTGTCGTCTCTCCAACATAGCACAACCCACAGGGACATTTAAGTAAATAAATCACGAAACTGCTGTCGCATGTGAAATGACCCCGAATGGGGATTTGTTGTCCTGTCTGTGGGTGTGCTATGTTGGAGCCTTTAATCACATTAGAGCAATGAATACAGTTAAGGCAGGGAAATGTTCCCTTCCTAACTGTAGAGAAAGTGAGCTGTCGCTGAAGCATCCTGTCACTTCCTACGTCCGCCCGGACAATCATGTCTCTAATGTTTTTATTCCGCTTATAGCACATCATGGGGCGGTCCCTAAATTCCTGAATTGTGGGGTATGATTTTTGTAAAATATTCCAGTTTTTATAGATGACAGCCTTGACTCGGTCCATCCAAGGATGGTATTTTACAACTAGTGGTATTCTCTGTCCTTTGTCTTTCTTTTCTAATGACTCTGTGGGATTTCCTATTTTATCTCGCTGTTCATGTAATAGACAGAGTCATTTCCCGTAACCTAAGATCACGTGTGTCCTGATCCATAACAATATTCGCCACTCTTCTATATTGTGAGTATGGCAAGGATTTTTTTACAGTTGATGGGTGATTACTATGGAATGACAAGAGACTATTTCTGTCAGTTTTCTTGACATATAAGTCAGTGGTAATCCTGTTGTCAATTCCCCTAATCACCCATGTGTCGAGGAAGGAGACACGTTGTGAATCTTGGTGCAGGGTAAATTTCAGCTCTGGTCTTACATTGTTGATGTAGTCCACAAAGGTCATCAGGGTCTCAATGCTGCACCGCCATACGCAAAAAACATCATCTATGAAACGTTTCCAAAATATGCAATGATTCTGATATAGCTCACTTGGGTAAATATATTCTCTCTCAAAGTGTGCCATATAACAGTTTGCGTATGGCGGTGCAGCATTGGACCCCATCGCGGTCCCACACCGCTGCTGGAAAAAAGTGTCCTGAAATAAAAAGTAGTTGCGACGTAAGACAATGGACAGTAAAGAAAGAAAAAACTTTTTTTCTTGTGCCGTGTACAGGCTGTCATCTAATAACACCTGGACAGATTCCAGACCTTTTTCATGAGTTATGCTCGTATATAAGCTGCAGACGTCTAGAGTGACCAGGATGCAATCATGTGACAGCTCAATTTCTCGTACTGTCTCCAGAAAATGTTGTGTGTCCCTAAGGTAGGAAGGGGCCTTTTTGGTAAGAGGAGTCAACACTTTGTCCAGAAATATTGCAGGGGGAGATAGGACTGAATCCGTGGCTGCGACAATGGGGCGACCCGGAGGCTTGTCCAGGGATTTATGCACTTTCGGAAGAGGTTTGTGTCAGGTGAACGATCGCATTGAGTCGCCGCACTGCTGTAGCGGGGACCCGATGCGACACACGGCAGCCCGATGCCGTGCAGAGGCTGCCCAATGCCTTGCACGGCATCGGGAACTGCCTTCTACGGGAGCCGTGGAGATCCAGCCTCCAGGCTGGGTCTCCTAGGCAACCTGTTAGTGTATGACTCAGTGTCATACACTAACAGGCAATGCATTACAATACAGATGTATTGTAATGCATTGCAGAGGGGATCAGACCCCCAAAAGTGAATGTCATAAAGTAAAGTGAAAAAAATGTGTTTTTAATAAAATTAATAAAATTAATAAAAGTAAAAAAAGAATAAAAATGCCCCTTTCCCCTTATTTTATAATAAAAAAACAAAACCCAGACAACTATTAGGTATCGCCGCGTCCGTAATGACCGGCTCTATAAATATATCACCTGATCCACCCTGTCAGGATAAACACCATTAAAAAAAAAAAACTGTAAAAAAAAAGCAATTTTTGGCACCTTACATCACAAAAAGTGCAACACCAAGCGATCAAAAAGGCATATGCCCCCCAAAATGGTATCAATAAAACCGTCACCTCATCCCACAAAAAATGAGCCCCTACCTAAGACAATCACCCAAAAAATAAAAAACTATAGCTCTCAGAACATGGAGACACTAAAACATCATTTTTTTTGTTTCAAAACTGCTATTATTGTGCTAAAGTGAAATACATTAAAAAAAATATACATATTAGGTATCACCACGTCCGTAACAAACAGCTCTATAAAAATATCACATGACCTAACCACTCAGGTGAATACCGTAAAAAAAAAAATAAAAAAAAAAGCAATTTTTGTCACATTACATCACAAATATTGCAACAGCAAGTGATCAAAAAGGTGTATGCCCCCCAAAATAGTACCAATCAGACCGTCACCTCATCCCGCAAAAAATTAGACCCTACCTAAGAGAATCGGTCTAAAAATAAAAAAAAGCTATGGCTCTCAGACTATGGAGACACTAAAATATGATTATTTTTTGCTTCAAAACTGCTATTATTGTGCTAAAGTGAAAAAAGTATACATACTAGGTATCGCCACGTCCGTAACAAACAGCTCTATACAAATATCACATGACCTAACCACTCAGATGAACGCCGTAAAAAAAAATAATAATAACTGCAAAAAAAAAAGCAATTTTTGTCACATTACATCACAAATATTGCAAAAGCAAGTGATCAAAAAGGCGTATGCCCCCCAAAATAGTACAAATCAGACAGTCACCTCATCCCGCAAAAAATGAGACCCTACCTAAGAGAATCGGTCAAAAAATAAAAAAAGCTATGGCTCTCAGACTATGAGACACTAAAATATCATTATTTCGGTTAAAAAAATTCTATTATTGTGTAAAACTTAAATAAATAAGAAAAAGTAGACATATTAGGTATTGCCACGTGCGTAACGATCTGCTCTATAAAAAAGTCACATGACCTAATCTCTCAGGTAAACACTGTAAAAATAAAAAATTAAAACTGTGCCAAAACATTCATTTTTTTGTTACCTTGCCTCACAAAAAATGTAATATAGAGCAATAAAAAAATCATATGTACCCCAAAATAGTACCAACAAAACTGGCACCTTATCCCGTAGTTTCCAAAATGTGGTCACTTTTCTGAGTTTCTACTGTAGGGGTGCATCAGGGGGGCTTCAAATGGGACATGGCATCTAAAAACCAGTTCAGCTAAATTTGCCTTCCAAAAACCATATGGCGTTCCTTTCCTTCTGCGCCCTGCCGTGTGCCCGTACAGCAGTTTACGATCCCATGTGGGGTGCTTCTGTAAACCGCAGAATCAGGGTAATAAATATTGAGTTTTATTTGGCTGTTAACCCTTGCTTTGCTGCTGGAAAAAAATGGATTAAAATGTAAAATCTGCCAAAAAAGTGAAATTATGAAATTTCATCTCCATTTTCCATCAATTCTTGTGGAACACCTAAAGGGTTAAGAAAGTTTGTAAAATCAGTTTTGTATACCTTGAGGGGTGTAGTTTCTAAAATGGGGTCATTTTTGGGGGGTTTCTATTATGTAAGCCTCACAAAGTGACTTCAGAGCTGAACTGGTCCTTGAAAAGTGGGTTTTGGAAATTTTCCGAAAAATTTCAAGATTTGCTTCTATACTTCTAAGCCTTCTAACGTCCCCGAAAAATAAAATGTCATTTTCAAAATCCAAACATGAAGTAGGCATATGGGGAATGTAAAGTAATAACTATTTTTGAAGGTATTACTATCTATTATAAAAGTAGAAATTGAAATTTAGAAATTTGCTAATTTTTCAAAACTTTTGGCAAATTTGGTATTTTTTTTATGAATAAAAATGTTTTTTTTTTACTTATTTTTACCAGTGTCATGAAGTACAATATGTGACGAGAAAACCATCTCAGAATGGCCTGTATAAGTAAAAGCGTTTTAAAGTTATCACCACATAAAGTGACACTGTTCAGATTTGCAAAAAATGGCCTGGGCAGGAAGGTGAAAACAGGCCCGGGGTTGAAGGGGTTAATACAGAATGCTAAGTAAAATGTCCATTAAGGGTTAAAAAAATAATAAAAAGATTACAGCGTGGTGAGTGCGATGACGTCAGCGCAGGTCCTTTTACAGGTCCTGCAAGAAGAAGAAAGAAGTCGATAATGGGTGCGCGATAAAGTGGATGAGGGGAGTAATTTTTATTTTTTTAACCCTTAATGGACATTTTACTTAGCATTCTGTATTAAAGAATGCTATTATTTTCCATTATAACCATGTTAGAATGGAAAATAATAAAGTAAATGGACTTTAATGGGGTCCCGGGGCTCATCTCATCATCTCCTAGCAACCATGCGTGAAAATTGTACTGCATCCGCACTTGCTTGCGATTTTCACGCAGCCCCATTCACTTCTATTGGGGCATGCGTTGCGTGAAAAACGCAGAATATAGAACATGCCGCGATTTTCACGCAACGCACAAGTGATGCGTGAAAAACATTGCTCATGTGCACAGCCCCATTGAAGTGAATGGGTCCGGATTCAGTGCGGGTGCAATGCGTTCACGTTACACATTGGACCCGCGCGGAAAACTCACCCCGTGAGAAAGGGGCCTGAAGGTTTGGTTTAGGGACAGGATCCTACTAAACACTAGATAAGACCATGGAAAAGTCCACTATTTAGATCCCACAAAACACGAATATAGGAACCCCATGAAATATCAGCACAGGAGTATCACAATTAGCCTAAAATCGTTGTCAATAAAGTTTAACTATTTGGTGACAAGGGGATTCCATCCTCCACACCAGCGATGACAAGCAGTCTCCTGTATTACCCATAAAGCTGCAGTCAGGTGACTCAGAACCTTGCATTCATCATCTGTCCAGGCCGATCTCACCTGCACCCAGTTACGGGTTGGGCCCCTCTTGTATTTCTGACCCAAACACAAGTTTGCGATGGATGCCTTCCTCCCTGCCACGTGACGATATTATACACCCAGCTGTTTATTTTTTTTATTACTGGTATCTACTTCCGCATACTGCTGTCAAAGACTACAAGAAAATGGCGGCTGAGGTGAGGACGGAGTTAGTGACTAGAAAAGAATTGCTCTTGGTAGGTATGATATCAGAGGAAGAGGCGGGGTCTCATCGGCTAGTGGGCGGGGCCTCACAATTGACAACCTTCAGAGCAGGTTGGTGGAGAGCTGCAGGTACTGGAGGTTGGCAAGTGGATAGGAAGAATGATTTCTTTTTCGCTTGGGGCAGGTGGCTGAAGGGAGGGTAGTGATGCTTTTACATGGGACTGTATTTTGGAGGGGCTGAGAGTGGGGGAGTGATTTTTAAATTGGAGGGGAAGGATGATTTTTACATGGGACTGTATTTTATGGGGGCTGAAGGTGGTGGGTGATACTTTTTACATGAGACTGTATGTTGGAAGGGGCTGAAGGCTGTTAGTGATGGTATATACATGGGACTGTATATTGGAGACTATGGGACTAGGACTATGGGAGTGTATGGTGGGCTGAAGGCTGTTAGTGATGGTATATACATGGGACTGTATATTGGAGACTATGGGACTGGGACTGTGGGAGTGTATGGTGGGGCTGAAGGCTGTTAGTGATGGTATATACATAGGACTGTATATTGGAGACTATGGGACTAGGACTATGGGAGTGTATGGTGGGCTGAAGGCTGTTAGTGATGGTATATACATGGGACTGTATATTGGAGACTATGGGACTGGGACTGTGGGAGTGTATGGTGGGGCTGAAGGCTGTTAGTGATGGTATATACATAGGACTGTATATTGGAGACTATGGGACTAGGACTATGGGAGTGTATGGTGGGCTGAAGGCAGGAGTGGTGTTTTTTTTTTTTTTTTTTTACATAGGACTGTATGTTGCTCGGATCTGAAGAGGTTAGTGGTGAAGGTAAGGTTGAGTGATACACCGGCATCTACAATATACCGTGGTATTAAAATATGGTGATATCACCATTTCTTAACTACCACAGTATTTTAGTGATGTCAGGCTTGCTTCTGCCATAATTCAGATGAATGAGATTATGGTGTTTGGTTATTTTTTTTTTTTTTTTTATATATTTATATGGCACTACTGGGGAAAATATCAGGTGGCGGATGTGAGAGCATTATATATGGGGGCATTATACAAGAGGGGGAGAGCATTATATATATATATATATATATATATATATATATCATTACACTACAGGGGGAGAGCATTATAGAATCAGAGGCATTATAATACAGGGGGAGCATTATATATAAAGGGGCATCATACTACAAGGAGAGAATATACATTATATATACTACTGCTGCAGGGGAGAATTATACTATTGAAGCACTATTGGAGGAGATCATTATATTTACTACCACTACAAGGGGGTGAGAATACCATTATACTATGGTGGCATTATAATACAGGCCAGACAACTACAGGAGACATTATAATTTTGGAGGCACTACAGGGAGACATAATACAGGCCAGGGCACTACAGGGGGAACGTTATACGTACTGGCACTATAGGGGACATTATAATACAGGGTACACTAAAGGGGGTCATTATAACCAAAGAGTCTACCATGGCTGTTTAAATATTGGGGCTTCTACAGGGGGCATTATAACTACTGAGGACACTATGGGGTTTTTATTACTACTGGAGGCTTTAATGGGGTGGCTCATAGAGTGGTTTTATTACTGCTTGGGGCGCTATAGGAGGGCCTTAATGTCCTATGGGGGCATTATTAATATTGGGGGTACTGTGGAGGGTTTATTATTGGGCACAATATGGAGGGAAATGATACTAATGGGGGAACGATTACTATTGAAGAAAGTCTGTGTGTTATTGAGGGGGGGGGGCTATCTGTTTAGCAATATTATTTCTGCAGTATAGTGTTTGTGGGTATCGGGAAGCAGAGCAAGACAGTATTGGGGGTAGCAGCAGGATGACAGTGTTGGGGCATGAGGAGGGGGAGGATGATGGAAAAGTGAGGAATCTAAGTCTGCCAAACTCTGTGGAGACGAGACGCAGCTAGATAAAGTTATCATGGTGGTTTGATCTCCGAATGGAGAAGATGAGGAAAGAGGACGTCAACATCAGAGGAGATTTTAGAGGCACAGTGCCTTGCAAAAGTATTCACCCCCTTGACTTTTTTCATATTTTGGTGCCTCACAACCTGGAATTAACGTAGATTATTTGAGAATTTGCATCATTTAATTTACAGAACATGCCCACAACTTTGAAGATTTTTAATTTTTTTACTGTGAAGCAAACAACAAATAGGACAAATAACAATGTGCTTAACTATTCACTCCCCTAAAGTCAATATTTTAGTTTAGTTTTTAAAATATTTTATTGTGAAAACACAAAAATGTCATCTTCATACATACTTGAGATATCTTATAGTGTGCATATGCACACAGCAAATAGGAGTCTGACATATACATTGACACATTAAAGCGACAATTTTATAGAACAATAGGAACAAAGTAAACTACAGAGATGACTTCCTAGCCGTTGTATAGTAAACCATCTTTGATCTACCTCCAAAACATCTTTGGTAGTATATTAACCACTTCCCGCCACGCTAACGCCGAAAGGCGTCATTGCTGCGGCGCTCCCAGGTCACTCTAACGCCGATTGGCGTCATCTCGCGTGAGCCGAGATTTCCTGTGAACGCGCGCACACTCACAGGATCGGAAGGTAAGCGAGTGGATCTTCAGCCTGCCAGCGGCGATCGTTCGCTGGCAGGCTGTAGATGCGATTATTTTTTTTTTTAACCCCTAACAGGTATATTAGACGCTGTTTTGATAACAGCAAAAGGGACCACCAGAGGACCAGGTAGCAGGTATATTAGAATATACCTGCTACCTGGTCCTCTGGTGGTCCCTTTTGCTTGGATCGACCACCAGAGGACACAGGCAGCTCAGTAATAAGTAGCACCAAACACCACTACACTACACCCCCCCCCTGTCACTTATTAACCCCTGATCACCCCATATAGACTCCCTGATCACCCCCCTGTCATTGATCACCCCCTTGTAAGGCTCCATTCAGACGTCCGTATGATTGTTACGTATTTACTGATACATAGATCGGATCCGCAAAACGCATACGGACGTCTGAATGGAGCCTTACAGGGGGGTGATCAATGACGGGGGTGATCACCCCATATAGGCTCCCTGATCACCCCCCCTGTCATTGATCACCCCCCTGTCATTGATCACCCCCCTGTAAGGCTCCATTCAGACGTCCGTATGATTTTTACGGATCCACTGATACATGGATCGGATCCGCAAAACACATACGGACATCTGAATGGAGCCTTACAGGGGGGTGATCACCCCATATAGACTCCCTGATCACCCCCCTGTCATTGATCACCCCCCTGTAAGGCTCCATTCAGATGTCCGTATGTGTTTTGCGGATCCGATCCATGTATCCGTGGATCCGTAAAAAACATACGGACGTCTGAATGGAGCCTTACAGGGGGGTGATCAATGACAGGGGGGTTATCACCCCATATAGACTCCCTGATCACCCCCCTGTCATTGATCACCCCCCTGTAAGGCTCCATTCAGATGTCCGTATGTGTTTTGCGGATCCGATCCATGTATCCGTGGATCCGTAAAAAACATACGGATGTCTGAATGGAGCCTTACAGGGGGGGTGATCACCCCATATAGACTCCCTGATCACCCCCCTGTCATTGATGACCCCCCTGTAAGGCTCCATTCAGATGTCCGTATGTGTTTTGCGGATTCGATCCATGTATCCGTGGATCCGTAAAAAATATACGGACGTCTGAATGGAGCCTTACAGGGGGGGGGTGATCAATGACAGGGGGGTGATCACCGATCACCCCATATAGACTGCCTGATCACCCCCCTGTCATTGATCACCCCCCTGTCATTGATCACCCCCCTGTAAGGCTCCATTCAGAATTTTTTTTGGCCCAAGTTAGCGGAAATTTAATTTTTTTTTTTTTCTTACAAAGTCTCATATTCCACTAACTTGTGTCAAAAAATAAAATCTCACATGAACTCACCATACCCCTCACAGAATCCAAATGCGTAATTTTTTTTTTAGACATTTATATTCCAGACTTCTTCTCACGCTTTAGGGCCCTTAAAATGCCAGGGCAGTATAAATACCCCACATGTGACCCCATTTCGGAAAGTAGACACCCCAAGGTATTCGCTGAGGGGCATATTGAGTCCATGAAAGATTGAAATTTTTGTCCCAAGTTAGCGGAAAGGGAGACTTTGTGAGAAAAAACAAAAAAAGATCAATTTCCGCTAACTTGTGGCAAAAAAAAAAAAATTCTATGAACTCGCCATGCCCCTCATTGAATACCTTGGGGTGTCTTCTTTCCAAAATGGGATCACATGTGGGGTATTTATACTGCCCTGGCATTTTAGGGGCCCTAAAGCGTGAGAAGAAGTCTGGGATCAAAATGTCTAAAAATGCCCTCCTAAAAGGAATGTGGGCCCCTTTGCGCATCTAGGCTGCAAAAAAGTGTCACACATCTGGTATCGCCGTACTCAGGAGAAGTTGGGGAATGTGTTTTGGGGTGTCATTTTACATATACCCATGCTGGGTGAGAGAAATATCTCTGTCAAATGCCAACTTTGTATAAAAAAACTACTTCTCACGCATTCAGGCCCCTAAAATGCCAGGGCAGTATAACTACCCCACAAGTGACCCCATTTTGGAAAGAAGACACCCCCAGGTATTTCGTGATGGGCATAGTGAGTTCATGGAAGTTTTTATTTTTTGTCACAAGTTAGTGGAATATGAGACTTTGTAAGAAAAAAATAAAATAAAAAAAAAATCATAATTTTCCGCTAACTTGTGACAAAAAATAAAAAATTCTAGGAACTCGCCATGCCCCTCACGGAATACCTTGGGGTGTCTTCTTTCCAAAATGGGGTCACTTGTGGGGTAGTTATACTGCCCTGGCATTCTAGGGGCCCTAATGTGTGGCAAGTAATTTGAAATCAAAATGTGTAAAAAATGACCTGTGAAATCCTAAAGGTGCTCTTTGGAATGTGGGCCCCTTTGCCCACCTAGGCTGCAAAAAAGTGTCACACATGTGGTATTGCCGTACTCAGGAGAAGTTGGGCAATGTGTTTTGGGGTGTCATTTTACATATACCCATGCTGGGTGAGATAAATATCTTGGTCAAATGCCAACTTTGTATAAAAAAAAATGGGAAAAGTTGTCTTTTGCCAAGATATTTCTCTCACCCAGCATGGGTATATGTAAAATGACACCCCAAAAAACATTGCCCAACTTCTCCTGAGTACGGCAATACCACATGTGTGACACTTTTTTGCAGCCTAGGTGGGCAAAGGGGCCCACATTCCAAAGAGCACCTTTCGGATTTCACCGGCCATTTTTTACAGATTTTGACTTCAAACTACTTTGCACGCATTTGGGCCCCTAAAATGCCAGGGCAGTATAACTAGCCCACAAGTGACCCCATTTTGGAAAGAAGACACCCCAAGGTATTTCGTGATGGGCATAGTGAGTTCATGGAAGTTTTTATTTTTTGTCACAAGTTAGTGGAATATGAGACTTTGTAAGAAAAAAAATCAAAAATCATAATTTTCCGCTAACTTGTGACAAAAAAATAAAAAGTTCTATGAACTCACTATGCCCATCAGCGAATACCTTAGGGTGTCTACTTTCTGAAATGGGGTCATTTGTGGGGTGTTTGTACTGTCTGGCCATTGTAGAACCTCAGGAAACATGACAGGTGCTCAGAAAGTCAGAGCTGCTTCAAAAAGCGGAAATTCACATTTTTGTACCATAGTTTGTAAACGCTATAACTTTTACGAAGAAGCACCAAAAAACAACAATATCATAAATATCTCGCATGGAGTTATTCGTATTATCACCTACACAGCTCAAGGAGCAACCACACAGAGAGTAATTCTAATTAATTATTCTTTATTAGATATCCAACATGATGGATGGTATATCAATTAAAAAACATATACAAAAGACAGTACATACTGGGAACAGATCGGTGTTACAATAAATGTATAAAAACAGAGTACGCTCCAAACCAATAAGGGACTAGTATCCCCCCGTATACAGTAGCGCAGTGTCAGCTAGATGGGGCGCATATAGCAATAAAGGCATCCAGAGCATACATACATCAACACTCCAAACAATTAAGGGAGTGTAAGCCTGGATGCCGCCCACAACCAGCGGAGACTGCAAGAGATAAGGGAGGAACAAAACACTAGTAAAATGCAAGTGCAATAAATACCTACTGACCCTGGTCTGAAACAGCCGCCCGACGATCGTTTCGCAAAGTGCTTCCTCTTGGGACACTGCGCTACTGTATACGGGAGCTATAACTTTTACCCAAACCATTTTTTTTTTACCCAAACATTTTTTTTTATCAAAGACATGTAGAACAATAAATTTAGAGAAAAATTTATATATGGATGTCGTTTTTTTTGCAAAATTTTACAACTGAAAGTGAAAAATGTCATTTTTTTGCAAACAAATCGGTAAATTTCGATTAATAACAAAAAAAGTAAAAATGTCAGCAGCAATGAAATACCACCAAATGAAAGCTCTATTAGTGAGAAGAAAAGGAGGTAAAATTCATTTGGGTGGTAAGTTGCATGACCGCTAAAGTTGTGGAGTGCCGATTTGTAAAAAAGGGCCTGGTCACTAGGGGATATAAACCTGTGGTCCTTAAGTGGTTAAACTAAAGTAGCTCAGGTACTAAAAGCAATTCCGTGTCCCAGCATAAGTTCCTCTTTAGGCAAAGTTGTGAAATTTTTTCCAAACCTTTTCAAACAGAGGGGAATTATTTATCTCCCAGTGCGCTATTTGTTCCAACCTGTACACCTGGTCACAACAAGAGATCCATTGTGGAACACTCTGCACTGTTCTTGATTTCCAGTTAGAGGCAATGAGGAGTCTAGCCACTGCTAAAAGTTGTTGTTGGAGGCGATTTGCATGATAAGAGTGACAACTCGGGGATTTCAAACCTATAAGACAACATTGTGGTGTGAGTGGGAAAGTATTACTCTGCAGTATCACTAAATGGCACGTCCACCATATATGTAGGAACGAGCCCTCAGTATCTAAACATCTCTAACACTTTGATGAGGAGGAGGGAAAGATCCTATGCAACCTTGACGGAGTTTAGTACCATCTAGTGATCAATTTGTAATAATTCTCTTGAAGGCGTACACACCTAGAGATCTTGTTGGTTTGCGATAGATCTAGATCTTTTCCCCTACTCCTAACAAAGGGCTGAGTAGATAAACTGGGGACTTCGAGAAGAGAGGAGTAGATGTTGGAAATTTTTTTTCCTCGGTTCGTTCTTCCTTCCCCATAACCATTTGTTCAAAGTGTGTAGGAGCACTCTGGCTATGTATTCGCCTCCCTGCAATAGACTTTAGAATGTGGGCGTATTGAAATTGAGTCAGATTCGCTAATTGGGGGTGTTCCAGAGCTACTTCTCCATCCTCAAGAGGACTCGAAACCAGATCTAGAATTGGAGTTGTGTTTTCTTTAGGCCCTTCACCCAGCGTGGATCTAAACTTGGGGGTGGAGTCCCACAAACTATCTCTGACCTGCAATAATGGAGTGATTTGATCTGTTAGCACTTTTTCCGAGACCCCGTCATACCATACTCTCAGAGTGTTACGTGTAAGGGGATTAGATACTTGTTTCATAGTTTCCTGTCTATGTCTGTTAATTAAAGCTAAAGAGTGCAGTGGTATTCCCACTAGGTCTTGTTCCAACACAACATCTAATCTCTCTGGCGGGCACAGTAACCATTCTAAAATTCTCAGCCCCTGAATTGACTTATGATAAAGAAAAAAGTCTGGTACTCCTAAGCCTCCCAGTTTCTGAGGTTTAACCACTTGGCTATAAGGCAATCTAGGTCTGGCACTACTCCAGAGGAAACGCATCAGTAACCCCTTTAGTTGCAGAAAGAAAGCTCTAGGTATACATATTGGTAGTGCCTGCAGACAGTACAATACCTTCGGGAGGACAATTGATTTAATTAGTGTCCTGCAGCCGAACCAGGAGGTAAACGGTAAATCCCAAGAAGCTATGAGGTCCTTAATATTACGCGGTAAGTTTTTAAAATTCTCTTCATACAAAGTTGAGTAATGGGAGGTGATATTAACGCCCAGGAAGGGAATGCTGTGGAGTGACCACGTGAAGGGGGTACTCGACTCTAATATGGTTTGCGTTCGTGCATCTAATGATACGTTTAAGACCTGTGATTTGGAAAGATTCACCTTAAAGTTAGAGAGAGATCCATAAAACTCCAACAAAGTATGAGCTGCTGGGAAAGCTTCAAGAGGGTTTGTAATAATGAGGAGGAGGTCATCGGCAAACGCTGCGAGTGAATGGGTTTTCCCTTTTTATAGTTATTCCCTGGATCTTTTGATCCCGCCGTACCGCTTGGAATAATAGTTCCACGGAAAGGATGAAAAGGAGCGGGGAAAGGGGGCAGCCCTGCCTGGTGCCGTTGCCAATTTTGAATGAGGGGGAGAGTACATTATTAACCAGGACTCTTGCACTAGGGTTATTATACATTGCCATTACCACTTCTATGAAGTTTTTAGGTATGCCAAAAACTGTCAGGGCCTCACACATAAAAGTCCAGTCCACCCTATCAAAAGCCTTCTCGGCATCTGTGCCAAGAAGGATTAGTGGGGTGGATGTGGAGTGGGCATGGTATATAATATTTATCAGACGGCTTATGTTCATTCTCCCCTCCCGTCCTCCCACAAAACCCACTTGCTCCATATGGATCAATTGGGGTAGGAGTGATTGAAGGCGGGAAGCTAAAATCTTAGCTAACAGCTTCAGGTCGGTATTGAGCAAGGATATCGACCTATAGCTAGCACACAAGGAGGGATCCTTTTCTTCTTTGGGGATAATGGTTATTTGGGACGCAAGCATATGTGGATGAAGGGGCTTCCCCTCCCATAGTGAGTTGCAAACCTGTAAAAATTTAGGCAGGAGGGTGGCTTTAAAGGAATCATAGTATTTCATCGGCAAGCCACCTGGACTCGGGTTTTTATGGAGGGGGGAGTCTTTAATAGCTTTTCTCAATTCTGTAATCATAAAAGGACGGGACAATACATGTGACTGCTCTTCTGTCAGTTTAGGAAGTTCAAGTGCTGACAACCATTGCTTCATGTCTGAAATTTTTGCTTGGTACTCCATGGGGGGTAACTCCGGGTTTAGATTATATAGCTGGGTGTAATAATCCGTGAAGCTAGCCGCAATTTGTTCTGTTTGGTAGACAGTTTGCTGTATTTTTTATATATAAGAGTGGGCTTTCCGCTTTTTTAATTGGGACAGCATAAATTTAGAGGCCTTGTCCCCATGGGCATAGTACTTAAACTTGGCGGACAAGAATAATTTTGCCGATTTAGCATTCAGCAGATTTTTCATCTGTGACCTAAGAAGATCTAACTGACATAGCACATCAGGTGTCAGCAGCCGTTTGTGCAGAGATTCCAACTTATGTATTTGGCTTTGTAATTCTAGTATGTCCTCCTCTCTACGCCTCTTAAAGGGGTTATCCGACTTAAATATATCTATTCTAATTGCATTTATTGTAGACCAGTGAAAGATTCTTAAAATCGCTTTCATAACCTATCTATTACTATTTGGCCAGTTCAGTTCAGGGTCATGTGACCCCCGACGTCAGCAAGCCTGCTCTGCTGATGACGTTTCGTTTACAGGCTTCTTGAAGGAGTGGCCAGGCTCTGTAAACGAAACGTCAGAGCCTCTGGTGCCCTCCCCCCTCCAGCTCTTCTAACACTGCCTCGGCTCAGAGCCTCTGGTGCCCGCCCCTCACCAGCTCTTCTCACACTGCCTCGGCTCTGGTATGCGATCACTCATGTGCAGTACATACCAGAGCCCAGGCGATATCTTCTCCGGCAGCAGGGGGAAGGGGGGGGGGGGCATTAGTATAGCATGTAGCAGAGCTGTGTGTGTACAGGGTGTGTAGTATAGCATGTAGCAGAGCTGTGTGTGTACAGGGTGTGTAGTGTAGCAGAGCTGTGTGTGTACAGGGTGTGTAGTATAGCATGTAGCAGAGCTGTGTGTGTACAGGGTGTGTAGTGTAGCAGAGCTGTGTGTGTACAGGGTGTGTAGTATATCATGTAGCAGAGCTGTGTGTGTACAGGGTGTGTAGTGTAGCAGAGCTGTGTGTGTACAGGGTGTGTAGTATAGCTTGTAGCCAGAGTTGTGTGTGTACAGGGTGCATGCAGCAGTGTAGCATAGCAGGAAGTCTGGTAGGGACTCGGTGACACGATTCTTTTAACTAATAAACTCTCAGACAATTATCTAAGTCCCTGCAATAACTATAGCCACTACATCACAGTCTGCTCCACTGCATTCACTGCAGCAGAGCCTTGTTTGCCAGGAGCGAGTCCCTCCAGACCTTCGGTTCACTTGAGAGCCGACTCAGCAAGTGAACCGAAGATTCGATGAGCTGAGCATGCGTACTGATCTTCAGTTCACTTGCTTCTGCCGGCTCAGGAAGTGAACCGAAGATCCGATTCATGAAAAAGATCCGAACTTCCCATCTCTAGCTGCAATGTGACAGGAAGATCTTCTGCCAGTGTGAGCTAGGAGATGATCATGTTTGTTTTTGTTTTTTTGCAAAGTGCAGAGCAGGGTGAGGGGAAGGTCAGGTTGTTCACGCCCAGAAATATTCATGAGGCAGAGCTCAGGCTTTGTTGTTATACGCCCCCTCAACATGTACTTCAGCATGTAAACAAAGCAATGACAGAACCATGAAAAGGTGGACATATGGGTTTTAACTTGATGAAATCTAGCTTAACCAAATTATATGTATATCCTGATGGATTTTAAGAGGTTTTTTTTTTTTTTTATTAACTCGGATAACCCCTTTAAGGTAAGATCCTAGTGAGATAAAGTGTCCCCTCACCACTGCCTTATGTGCTTCGCAAACCATTCCAGGGGAAACTTCCGGTGAATCATTTAGAGCAAAGTATTCCTCAATTTTCCCCTTCATGTTCTCTAGATGTTGCGGATCATGCAAAAGAGTTTCATTGAGTCTCCATATCATCTCTTTTTTTGGAATGTTTGGCAATTGGAAGCTCATGAAAACTGGTGCATGATCCGACAGCAATATAGAGTCAATAGAAGCCTTAATACAATGGGACAGCAGCGAGACGGACATAAAGACATAATCTAGTCTTTGGTAGTTTTTGTGAGCCGGGGAATAGTAAGTATAATCCTTTTGTCCCGGGTGGAGGGCCCTCCAACTATCAGTTAAACCTATATTGGAAATGTTTCTTCTTATAGACCTCAATGCCGCACGTGAAACCGATGACCTCCCAAGGGAAGAGTCCACATCAGGGAACATAGCTACATTCAGGTCTCTACCAAGTATTGTTGGGCCTTCTGCGAACCCCTGGAGTAGTGCCAGTGTGTCCCCCAGCCACGCCGCCTGTGCGGTATTTGGAACATATATGCTCCCAAATGTATACATTTGTTGTCCTATCACCCCCTTAATGAAGATATATCTGCCCTCCGTATCTACAAGGGAAGAACGCACCTCAAGAGGGACATGTCTATGAATTGCTATACTAACGCCTTTTGAAGCAGAGTTTGGCGAGGTACTGTGGAACCACTGATTATACGTCATGTGGTTAAGTCTAGGCACATGATTCGTCCTAAAGTGGGTCTCCTGTAACAGCAGGACTTCTACCTTTTGCTTTTTCATCAAAGCACAGACCTGCCCTCTTTTAGTGGGTGCGTTCAGCCCCCGCGCATTAAAGGAACATACAGTAGTCACAGCCATTTACATTTTAGGACACTCAATATACTACTAATGAAGTAAGCAGGTACTAGTAACCTATGTAACTTGAAGTCATCTACGTCACTATCAACATAACATAACAATTCAGACATCTGAAAAATCGCACATCTCCTAATAATTGCGGCTATTTTTGTCTCGTACACAATTTTCATATGTGCGGTGTTATCATGAAATAATAAACTAAAGTCAACATTAACATAGCTCCTTTCAGGAGCAACTGGTGGTTCTCAAAGGTTATTATAAGAATCGTGGGTGTAGGCTGCCACCTAGAGGATCTAGTGGGGTGTGCAGGAAGCTACTGCAACATAGGAACAGCAATGGAATATATGGCAAACATCTGTTATAATAGGCTGAAATATCTAAAGGCATAGATAATATCAAACCTTAGGCCTATAAAAATATACTCAGTCTTTTTCTAGTGTGGGGCTGTGGGAACGTTGTTTCTCCAGTCTTCTCCTCTGACCCTGGGGTTGCCCCGAGTTCACCGGTGTCTAGGGGGTGATCAGTGGCAGAGTTGGAAGCTGCGTTAGTTCTTGGACCGGGTTCCAATCTTCAATCTGTAGATCCGCAATGTCCAATTTGTCATAAACCCTCCTGAGATCTGCTGGTGACCTAACTGTAATCTTCCTGTACGGGAAGTTGATTAGCAGTCCAAAGGGATAAAGCCAACGGTATGTTATCTTTCGGTCCCTTAGAATATCCAGTAATGGCTTGGGTGCTTTCCTCTTTCTCAGGGTCATTGGGGAAAGATCTTGGTATATCAGGATATGGGATCCTGCAAAGGAGACATGTGGCGCTGACCTGGCCGCTTTAAGCACATTTTCTTTTGTCTGGAAACTGCTGAGTTTACATACAATGTCCCTTGGGGGCTCAGTCGGGCCTGGAGGTGGACGCAGGGCTCTGTGGGCTCTCTCTAGTGTAAAGTCCAAATTCTCCTCCTCCTGCAGAAGGCTTTTAAAGAATTCAATCAATGTGGGCATAATGGCGTCAGCCTGTATGGACTCTGGGAAACCTCTGAGTCTCAAATTATTTAGTCTGCCCCGATTATCTTGATCTTCAAGTTGGCCTGTGCATAATCCATGTTGTGGGAAATCGCAGTGTTAAAGTCCACTACTGACGCTTGTGCGGTTTCCAGCACCTCCACCCGGTCGCTTTGTTGCTTGAGGTCTTGTTTAAGCTCTTTAAGCTCCAGGACCAGTGGATCCAGTGCCTCCGCTAAAAGCTGCCTCATGAAGGCTCTAGAGACAGGCAAATCCTCCCTCACAGCAGGGGCCACCGCTTCACTGCCTTCATCTGAATCGTAAGTTTCATGCACCTCTGCTCTCGGCGCCATCTTGTCCGTCCGCCTCATGCTCGAGGGATTCGTTTTCTTGACGAAGTGATCCAAATCTCCTTGCCCTGACAACGACTTGCTGGTCCCAGGGGTGTCCTTGGACTTGTCTCTAGTGATTTTTCCCATGTTAGGGCTGTATAAAGTCGCTTTTATGCCTGCACACCGGCGATCCTCTGCAGCGCTCACGCGGGTGCGTGCATTCGGCTCTGCTGCTAGGCTCCGCCCCCCTAAAGTCAATATTTTGTAGAGCCACCTTTTGTGGCAATCACAGCTCCAAGTCACTTTGGATAAGTCTCTATGAGCTTGCCACATCTTACCACTGGGATTTGTGCCCATTCCTCCTTGCAAAACTGCTCCAGCTTCTTCAAGTTGGATGGTTTGCGCTTGTGAACAGCAATCTTTAAGTCTGACCACAGATTTTCTATTGGATTGAGATCTGGGCTTTGACTAGGCCATTCCAAAACATTTACATGTTTCCCTTAAACCAGTCAAGTGTTGCTTTAGCAGTGTCTTTGGGGTCATTGTCCTGCTGGAAGTTGAACCTCCATCCTAGCCTCAAATCATGCACAGAGTGGTACAGGTTTTGCTCAAGAATATCCCTGTATTTAGCACCATCCATCTTTCCCTCAACTCTGACCAGTTTCCCAGTCCCGGCTGCTGAAAAACATCCCACAGCATGATGCTGCCACAATGTTTCACTGTGGGGATGGTGTTCTTTGGGTGATGTGATGTGTTGGGTTTGTGCCAGACATAGCGTTTTCTTTGATGGCTGAAAAGTTCAAATTTAGACAAGAGCACCTTCCTCCATACATTTTGGGGGTCTCCCACTTGCCTTTTCGCAAACTCACAACGTGCCTTTTTGTTTTTTTCTGAAGGTAATGGCTTTCTTCTGGCCTCTCTGCCATAAAGCCCAACTCTATGGAGCGTACGGCTTATTGTCGTCCTATGTACAGATACTCCAGTCTCTGCTGTGGATCTCCGCAGCTCCTCCAGGGTTACCTCAGGTCTCTGTGCTGCCTCTCTGATTAATGCCCTCCTTGCCTGGTCCGTGAGTTTTGGTGGGCGGCCGTCTCTTGGCAGGTTTGCTGTTGTGCCTTGTTCTTTCCATTCGGATATAATAGATTTGATGGTGCTCCTGGGGATATTTTTTTATAGCCTAACCATGACTTATACTTCTCAACAACATTGTCCCTTACTTGTTTGGAGAGTTCCTTGGTTTTTATGGCAGTGTTTGGTTAGTGATGCCTCTTGCTTAGGTGTTGCAGCCTTTGGGGCCTTTAAAAAAAAGGTGTGTATATGTAATGACAGAAAAATGTGACACTTAGATTGCACAGAGGTGGACATCATTTCACTAATTATGTGACTTCTGAAGGTAATTGGTTGCACCAGAGCTTTTTATGGGCTTCCTAACAAAGGGGGTGAATACATACGCACATGCCAGTTTTCTGTTTTCTGTTTATAAACAATAGTTTTAGTTATATATTTTTCTCATTCACTTCACCAACTTAGACTATTGTGTTCTGATCCATCACCTAAAATCAGATTAACAAAACATTGAATTTAAGGCTGTAATGTACCAAAATACGAAAAAAGTAAAGGGGGGTGAATACATTTGCAAGGCACTGTATGTGATGCTATAGTCTCCTGAATGTTTAGCAGTGCTTTATGTAATGTCCATCCAAATATGTCTTTAACCCCTTAAGGACACGGCCATATTTCACCTTAAGGACCAGGCCATTTTTTGCAAATCTGAACAGTGTCACTTTATTTGGTGATAACTTTAAAACGCTTTTACTTATCCAGGCCATTCTAAGATTGTTTTTTCGTCACATATTGTACTTCATGACACTAGTAAAATTAGTCAAAAAAATGAATAAAAAAAATACCAAATTTACCAAAATTTGGGCAAAATTTGCAAATTTCCAAGTTTCAATTTCTCTACTTCTATAATACATAGTAATACCTCCAAAAATAGTTATTACTTTACATTCCCCATATGTCTACTTCATGTTTGGATCATTTTGGTAATGCCATTTTAGTTTTTGGGGACCTTACAAGGCTTAGAAGTTTAGAAGCAAATCTTGAAAATTTTCCAAAACCCAATTTTTAGGGACCAGTTCAGGTCTGAAGTCACTTTGTGAGGCTTACATAATAGAAACCACCCCAAAATGACCCCATTCTAGAAACTACACCCCTCAAGGTATTCAAAACTGATTTTACAAACATTTACCATTTAGTTGTTCCACAAGAGTTATTGGCAAATTTCAGAATTTCAATTTTTTGCCAAGGGTTAACAGCCAAACAAAACTCTATATTATTTGCCCTGACTCTGCGGTTTACAGAAACACCCCATATGTGGTAATAAACTACTGTACAGCCACACGGCATGGGGTGTAGAGGGAATGGAGCGCCGTGTGGTTTTTGGAAGGCAGATTTTGATGGACTGGTTTATTTACACCATGTCCCATTTGAAGCCCCCCTGGTGCACCACTACAGTAGAAACTCCCTAAAAGTGACCCCATTTTGGAAACTACACCCCTCAAGGTATTCAAAACTGATCTTACAAACTATGGTAACCCTTTAGGTGCTCCACAAGAGTTATTGGCAAATGGAGATGAAATTTCAGAATTTGACCCCATTTTGGAAACTACAGGATAAGGTGGCGGTTTTGTTGGGGCTATTTTAAGGGTACATATAATTTTTAGTTGCTCTATATTACATTTTTGTGAGGTAAGGTTACCAAAAATAGAAATTCTGAAATTTCATCTCCATTTGCCATAAACTGTTGAGGAACACCTAAAAAGTTAATATAGTTTGTAAAATCAGTTTTGCATACCTTGAGGGGTGTAGTTTCTTAGATGGGGTCACTTTTATGGAGTTTTTACTCTAGGGGTGCATCAAGGGTTCTTCAAATGGGACATGGTGTAAAAAAAAAAAAAAAGCCATCAAAATCTGCCTTCCAGAAACCATAAGTCGTTCCTTTCCTTTTGCGCCCTGCCGTTTGGTCATACAGCAGTTTACGACCACATATGGGGTGTTTCACTGCAGAATCAGGGTAATAAATATTAAAGGGGTTCTGCACTTTGTTTTAACTGATGATCTATCCTCTGGATAGATCATCAGCTTCTGAGCGGCGGGGGTCCAACACCTGGGACCCCCGCCGATCAGCTGTTTGAGAAGGTAGCGGCGCTCCAGCAGCACCGCGGCATTCTCACTGTTTACCGCCGGCCCACTGACGTCACGACTAGCATCAACTAGCGTGGGCGAGGCTAAGCTCCATTCAAGTGAACATAGCTTAGCCCCGCCCACGCTAGTTGATACTAGTCGTGACGTCAGTGGGCCGGCAGTAAACAGTGAGAAGGCCGCGGTGCTGCTGGAGAGCCGCTGTTATGTAAGGTGACAAAAAAAATACCTTTTTTTGCACTTTTTTTTGTGGGGGATTAAGTCATGGAGTATTTTTATAGAGGAGATTCTTACGGACACGGCGATACCTAATATGTCTACATTTAAATTTATTTTAGTTTAAAAAAAAAATTTTTTGGGGGTGTCTCAAGTCTGAGAACCATAGTTTTTTTTCGATAGTCAGTGGCTAAATTGGGGAAGGGGATTATAAATTTATAAGAAAATGGTATATCACCCGTGGGTGATATGAGACATAAGCGCTGGTGTACACAAGCAAAACAACTTGGTTTTGAAAGTTGGCTCTGCAAGGGTGAATTTATATAATTATTAGGATCTGGGCGTATAGTCGGATGATGAGGGTGACAGGAGGATAAAGAAATACAAGTATTTGTTCTGTGAGTTCAGAGATTAAACGGTAAGAGCAAGGTTAGTAGTGATAATAATGGTACCTTATCTTTCATCCAAAATGGTCCCTTGGTTGATGATCCGTTGTGTCGCTCACTATTTGTAAGTTTCTGTGTTGTTCTTATAATGGTGCTGTCCTTTTAAATCGCGGCGTCCTCCTAGCTCACCTACCAGCAGCAGCGCGGCCCCGGCCGGAAGCACGCGCTGCGCAAGGGAGCTTGTGAGTCTGTTGCCGCTTGCAGTGAGGTCACGGTTAAGAGTACAGGGGCCTCCGTAGGACAAAAAACTACCTACGCGTTTCGGGGCCTATCGGGCTCCTTCGTCAGGGTCAGGCTAGGATTATAAATTTAGTACTCCATGGAAGTGTGGTACTCCCTGAAGCAACCAATAATGAAGAGGCACGGATGATCGGGGCATGTGTCACACTGAGTGGTGGTGTCCTTTCGTATCCCCCTCCTGTGACAAACTCTGCACCTTTTTGGGGTTCATCCCTTCTTTCCAGTATGGGGGACCACACCTGGAAAGTGTTGGCCATGGGCGCCTCTAGTTCCCGAGGTACTCCCGCCTGTTCTTTTTCGGTCAAAAAAAATCAGGGCCTTGAGGACTGCCTCATAGAATTAAGGAATTTCCCTGTGTTGCCAGCGCTCTGAGACAGTACAAAAGAGTTGTACAAGGCAACCTGCACCAAGTAGACCGCAACTTTTTTGTACCATGCCCCGGTTTTGGCGCATGGTGTTATATGGCTTGAGGACTTCATCAGAGAGATCAACCCCTCCCATATACCGATTGTAGTCGACGATACAATCGGGCCGCTGTACCTCGCACAGGGACAGGGGTGATGCCGTTACTGTGAATTGTGGACAGTACAAGGACATCCCTCTTGTCCTTATATCTGACCAGCAGCAGGTTCCCACTGGTAAGGGCACGGGTCTCACCCCTGGGGATAGGTACCTGGAGGGGGTAGGTAGGGAGGGCGCGCTGATTTTTCCGCACGGTCCCACAAGCGGACGTGGATCTGGCGGCGAGGGACTGGAGCAAGGGGATACTAGTATAAAAGTTATCCACGTACAGGTGGTAACCCTTATCTAACAGTGGGTGCATAAGGTCCCACACAAGTTTCCTGCTAACACCCAGAGTGGGGGGACATTCTGGGGGTTCTATATGGGAATCTTGCCCCTTGTACACACGAAACTTGTAAGTGTACCCTGAGGTACTCTCACAAAGTTTGTACAGCTTCACGCCATACCTCGCCCGCTTAGAGGGAACATACTGGCGTAAAATGAGTCTCCCCTTGAAAGCAATGAGAGACTCATCAACCGCGACCTCCCTTCCAGGTACATAGGCCTCCACAAATTTGGCCCCAAAGTGATCGATGACCAGCCTGATTTTGTGCAGGCGGTCATAGGCAGGATCACCCTGGGGGGGACATGCTGCATTATCTGCATAATGCAGGCATTTCTGGATGGCCTCAAACCGGGTACGTGTCATGGCCATACTGTAGATTGGGTTCTGGTAGAGGACGTCCCCACTCCAGTACTGCCTGACACTGGGTTTTTTGACTAGGCCCATGTGCAGCACGAGGCCCCAAAACGTCCTCATCTCGGCTGCACTGACCGGAGTCCAGCCACCGGCCCTAGCCAAAAGGAAGCCCGGGTGTTGAGCAACGAACTGTTGGGCGTACAGGTTCGTTTGCTCCACCATCAGATTTACAAAGTGGTCACAGATTTACAAAGTGGTCACCGGCAGGGTGGACTGATCTGGTGGGCCGGAAAACTAGTACGAGCCCCAGAGCTGCTTGTACTAGCGTGGACCACAGGGTCCCTGGCATGGAGGTCCCCTTGATCCACCTGGCGGCGTCTCCGCCGCCTTGGGGGCTCATCATCATCCCTAGATGATTAGGAGGACACGGATGACTACAGGAAAGTGGGGTCATCCTCGTCCTCACTGGGGCTCTCGGACTCGGAGGCAAGCAGGGCATATGCCTCCTCGGCCGAGAACGTCTGGCGGGCCATAGGGGAGTGTGCGTGCGTGTAAATCTTTATTCAGTGTGCGTGTGGGCACGGGTGTTCGTGAATTTTGCCCTACAGCTAAAAAAAAATAAAAAAAATGTGTAAAAAAAGAAAAGAAAGTTACAAATGAGCTGTGGGGTGGGCGATGTGCTAACAGTGGCCGGACGCAAAAAGTGCCGGCCACAGTCAGCGCATGCAAAAAAAAAATAAACTTGCGCCCCAAAAAAAGTGTGGGGGTGCAGGACCCCTGGGGGGGTCTAGGGTCACACATCTAAGTGCTGTGGACCCCAGACACCCGATCAAGGTGCTAAAAGTGCTCAAGGAAAAAAAAAACTTTTTCCGCCTATATATCCCTCACTATCCCTGCCGAAATCCGCCTATCCCTACCTGTCCCTACAGACTACAGTGCCTGATGGCACAAAAAACTCACTTTTCAAGGGAAGCACAGTCGGAGCTCCGATCTCCCCAGCTCTCTCCCACTCCACGGACCAGTATGAGCGGGTAGAGGATCTCCGGCAATTCAAATTTGCCGCTCCGCCCGCCCAGCCTCCCTGCCAGCCAATCAGATGCGATCCTGAGAGGTGGTGTGACCGCCACCTCTCAGGATCTAAGGACGGTGATTGGTGGTGTATTATCACACCACAGATCACTGTCCTTTCCGCGTTATCGGGTCATCAGAGACCCAAATAACCCGGAAATGCAGCAAACCGCAGGTCTGAATTGACCTGCGGTTTGCTGCGATCGCCGACACTGGGGGGGGGGGGTCACAGGACCCCCCTGGGCATTGTCCCACAGTGCCTGCCGATTGATTTCAGCATGCATCGGGTTCCGATCACCGCCTGCCCTGCGGCAGTGATCGGAACTATACATGACGTCCTTAAGTACGAGGACACCATGCCGTACAGGTATGTCATATGTCCCCAAGATGTTAAAGGGGTTTTCCGAGATTTTAATATTGCTGAACTTTCCTTAGGATATCAATATCCGACACCCCCCCACCAATCAGCTAGTCGTAGACAGGGCCGCACTCCATGCGAGTGCTACCTTCTCTTCATTGTTTACCTGCTCGCTGTTGACATTGCATTGTATATATATTAATTATATATTCAAGTGTATAGGAAGGAGCCGTCCCATTGAAGTGAATAAGAAGGCTTGTAATTACACCTGCTCGATGCTGCGATATCAACAGCGAGCAGGTAAACAGTGAAGGGAAGGCTGCGCTCCCACGCTAATCTGATATTGATGACCTGAGGATAGGTCATCAATAGTCAAATCCCGGAAAACTCATGCACATGACTGTATTTTTGGTCTGGATCTGATCCGCATTTTTTGCAGATCGAATACTGACCCATTTATTTCTAAATCCATGCTGTCCGCATTTGGACAAGAATAGGCATTTCTAGTGCGGGGTGCACATGGACCATATTTTGCAGAAAGCAAAATGGATATGCCGTGTGCAGGAGGCCTAACAGTGGAGTGGGGCTGGGAGGAGTGGTTGGATTGAAGGGGGGGGTGCCATTACATTTTTTGCCTTAGGCACCAGAAAGGCTAGAATCTGCCCTGAGTGACATCATAGGGGAGGTCACACTTGACAAGGCTGACAGCTTCGAAAATAGGCCCCGCATAGACATGTACTGAGGTGTTATGTGGATCAGCACACATTACATGTCGCAGCACGAGTGGTGACGCTGGTGAGTAAAAGCCCTGTTCAATGCTCACTCCCTGGCCTGGGCCTCATTACTTGGTGTGGGACAGTGGAGCCACAAGGAGACATTACTATAATGTATGGGGGCAACATAGGGACACTTTACTGTATAAGCCCCATACATTATAATGTCTCCTTGTGCCCCCATACAGTATACAGCATGTCTCCTTGTGACCCCCAAGTGTTTTTTCTTCTCAATGGGTATTTATCACAATAAATATTTACATGGGACTATACATTAGGGGGTATAGATGTTTTGCAGAATTGGACTGTATGTTGGGGTTGGCCCACAAAATGGAGTTGCTGTAGATTAGTATAAAGCTTTGTTCATAGGTCGCTGATTGTGACTTTTTTTCAGTTTTATCTTTATTAATCAAGTATTTTTTATTTATTTTTTCCTTCTCCAGCCTATGAGCACCAAGCTGTCTGAGGGCTTGGAGAAGTGGTCTGTGAATCTGATGAGAGCCTGACATGTATTCACTGAACAGCAGCCCCCCCCCCCCCCCCCCCCCCCCCCCCCCAGCATTCGCCCATTAGTAATATTATTTTCAGTGTTACTAATTTACAAAGTGGCTTCAGTTTACAGATTTATCCTGTTAAGGGTCCATTCAGACGTCGGTAAGTGTTTTGCGGTCTGCAAAACACTGATAACGGCCATGTGCGTTCCGCATTTTGTAGACCGACCTTGTTATAGAAATGCTTATAGGACATGCTTTATCTTTTTTGCGGGGCCGCAGAAAGGGAACATTTGCGCTCCCCCCCCCCTAAGGGAATGTGTCACCATGGCCTTGGGCTATTATCTGCAGTAATACATGAGTAGTCCTGCAGATAAGGAATCCAGATCTTTATTTTCCTACTGCCCTCAGTTCTTCCACTGTCAGCACTCAGAAATACAGAGTCTGCTCTGTGTCTGCGAACACGAGTCCTCTCCATTATGTTAGCACAGCGTGGCAGTCCAGGGTGTGTATTTTAGTGCAGATTTGAGTGCTGACAGTGGCATAATGGAGGGCATTAGGAAAAATGGTGATCTGGACTCCTTATCTGCAGTACTCATGCAGTACTGCATATCCAAGATCATGTGACAGATTCCCTTTAAAACAGGCATACTGTCTAGTAGGGTTGAGTAAGGTGAATAAATGAGCCCTATTAGTGTTGGGCAAGTATGCTCGGCCGAACACCGCGTTAGCTTGAGCGCGATGCTCGAGTCTCCTCCCGCAAGTTTAAACGTGCAGGGAAGTACTGGCACTCACTGTAATGCCATAGCCATGTTGGTTACTGGCATTAGTGATTAGCTGGCTGGAACGCATCATCGGGTGCTATGTAGCACCCAATGACGCGTGGTTTGGCTCAGTCTTAGGCTGAATTCACACGAGCGTGTCCGGATGCGTTGCGGCAAACCCGCGCGAGTAGGTACCCAATTGCAGTCAGTTTTGACTGCAATTGCCTTCCGTTGTTCAGTTTTTATCACTGACTGTGGTACCCAGACCTGAACTTCTTCACTGAAGTTCAGGTTTGGGTTCGGTGTTGTGTAGATGTTATCAGGGGCGTAACTAGAAGTGACTGGGCCCCACAGCAAATATTTGTAAGGGCCCCTCCAGCGCGCTTCGCACCTCCCTCCTCCTGTGTAAACCCCACTCCTTTGGCACAGTGTAGAGGTATACTGTATATTGTGTAGCGGAGTGTAGAGGTATACTGTATATTGTGTGGCACAGTGTAGCGGTATACTGTACATTGTGTGGCACAGTGTAGGCTATATGTGTATAACCAGTGGCGTCTCTAGCTTTCAAATTTTGGGGGGGCACACTGGGGGCCAGGACAAAAGTAGGGAGGGCAGCTATAACAACGATACATTTACACAAGTACGCTTAGAAATGCTGCAATACTTTACCCAATACCTAAAACCGCATCAGGGAAGAAAAGTCCAGCTGTCTGTGGATGACACTTTTATAGATAGGGGGATCTGTGGATGACACTGCTATGGGGGGGATCTGTGGATGCCACATACCGTATATAGCATCTTATGCTATATGTGTCATCCACAGATCCATTATAATGGTTGATATCGGGGCCTATGGAAGCACTGCGGATGCTCGCATCTTTAGTGCTTCTAGAATGGGTGAGCGGCTTCGTGCCAACCAGCTTGCCCTGCCGGAGTCCAGAAGACTGCCCGGATATGCAGGTCCGCCGGCTCCATTTGTCATCGTGGCGGATGAAGGGTTTGCATTGACTCCCCATGTTATGCGGCCCTTTCCAAAGCGTGGTTTGGATGTCAGGAGGCGTATATTCAACTACCGGTTGACTCGTGCCCGTCGGTATGTTGAGTGCGCTTTCGGGATACTCTCTAGCAAGTGGAGGGTGTTTTTGTCATCCATACAGATGGATCCGGAGAATGCTACCCTGGTGATTAAAGCATTTGTTGTTCTACACGACTTCACCAGGATTCACGAGGCTTCCTCTTCTGTTGACATGGAAGAACTTCCTACGTCTTCAGATTTGGGTTTGGAAAGGATCCTGCATAGACGACCTGGGACTGCAGGCATTGCAGTTCGGGAACTCTATGCAGACTACTTTTACAGCTCAGAGGGGTCCGTGCCATGGCAGAGGGACGCTATTCGTGGCAGTTTTTGAAATCTTCTGGGCTCTTTAGTTTTTTTTTATTTTGGAGATAGAATACTAAAAATTTATTGTGGTAGTTGAGTGTAGGGACTCGCAAGATAATGAGGACCCTTGACGTGGGCTTGCGGGCTGAGATTTTTTGGACAACAAATATTTAAATCTGCATATAAAGTAATATAAATGATGATTTGGTCAAAATGTTAATTGACTTTAACATCTTTATATTTTTATTTTCTTGTCCAAATTTTTTTCTAATACCTCATCATGACAGTATCCCAAAATAAAGATGTTGCTCATCAAAATAAAGTGTTGCTTTGTGAGTTAGTGTGTGTGTTTTTTTTTTAATATAGAAATTTGAAATGGAAATGTTTTGGGGAGTGTGCCAAATAAAAATCAGTCGACTACTTTATGGCCAAAACAACATTTATGTTGAATATTTAGATCAACGTGATCCAATGGAAACCAATGTGTCAAACATTCAGGAAAAACCAGATAAAGTGCTCTAAACAAAAAAATAAAAACATAATTACAAATTAAGAAGGTCCTGAGTGAAGGAAGCCGGTGTAAACGAGGACCGTGGCCTTACATGGGCCTGTTGAGGTGCCACAGAGGTGAAACTGCCCGGGTAAAGGGGCTGACCCACCTGTTGCATTGGGCCCTGGGGTAGTCCATACTGGGGTTGCTGTTGGTAAGGAGGGCCTTGGAATGTTTGGCGCGCAAACTCACAGGCTCCTGCCCTTTGCTGCTGTCCGGCATTCTCAATGTCTACTTTAATGCCATTAAGCTTCGCCAAAATGTCGCCATGGTTGGGTAGAGCAAACATTTTTATGACGACCGCTAATGAAGCAAGGCACTCATGATGCTCCAAAGGAGTGACGTGCTTCATTAGCGGCCCTAAGCCCCGTAACATTTTCTCCTCAACACCATCACTCCTCCTCTGGGCAAGAAAATCGATGACGCGGGCGTTAATAAGTTCCCGACTCTCTTGACCAGAGGTAGAGGGAGGGACTTGGCGGCGACGTCTGGGCTGGGGCTGGACAATCCGGGGTGGACTGGCCAGTGGTAGGGGGGCCTCGGCCAGTGTGGAGTCCTCCGGGTCCTCAGCTGGCGTTGGAGCAGGACTTTCTTGGGGTGAGAAAACCGCAGGGGTTTCACTCCCCGACGTGTCCGAATCTTGTGACGGATCCAGACTGTCCACAGTACTGTATTTTAAAGAAAAACAAAAAAACATTATATAATTTGATTTCAACATTACAAAAGTACATTGATTATATTATTTGAAAACAGCCGTGTGTATATAATATATTTATACGGAGTGGCAGCATACATCAGAGATTTGCTTTTATACAAAGAATAACAGCTTCTATGTGAAATTGTGAAATCCCATTTAGATTGCATTTAAAATCTAAAGATGGGATAAGTCTTGTAAAGGCCGAATGTTACTGTAATGGGAAAACAGTGTTTGCTGTTTGGAGCTGTCCAGCCTCAGAAGAGGATTCCTCATTCAAGGACCAAAACCAGTGCTGATATTCAGGCCATCTCGTCTGTATGTGCCCCGCTACCACCATCCAAAGATACAAGATGTAATTTTAACCTAGTAGAACATCATTTACAGAGAAACAACATGTACCAGGCCACACTTGACCATGGTGAGAGTAGTAGTTTTAATCCTGCTGGTCAAGCGTAGTTGGAACATCATTATTATCAATTTTCATAGGATCTGGTTATTGTAATTTTATATGAGCAATGTAAGGAATCCATGTTGTGTTTGGTGCACTAACACTTAAGCTATATAAATGACAATGGCAATACCTAAAGGTTAACCATTGCAAAAAAAATCCTAAAGTTAGTTAATGGGTCTCTATGGTACAAATCTCACGTTGCCCAAAAATATTTTACAAAAAAACACTAGTCAGGGCTCACATTAAAACGGGAGGCTTTCTGAAAGCTTTTTAAAATATTGGTGTGTGACTAGGAGCCGCAAAACACGATGATCTACTGTATGAGGAAATAATGCGTGCAGTGCGCAAGTGTCTAGAGTTGAGCGAACACCTAGATGTTTGGGTTCGAGAAGTTCAGCCGAACTTCCCGGAAATGTTTGGGTTCGGGATCCGAACCCGACCCGAACTTCGTCCCGAACCCGAACCCGAACCCCATTGAAGTCAATAGGGACCCGAACTTTTCGGCACTAAAAAGGCTGTAAAACAGCCCAGGAAAGAGCTAGAGGGCTGCAAAAGGCAGCAACATGTAGGTAAATCCCCTGCAAACAAATGTGGATAGGGAAATGAATTAAAATAAAAATTAAAAAAATAAAAATTAACCAATATCAATTGGACAGAGGTCCCATAGCAGAGAATCTGGCTTCACGTCAGCAGAGAATCAGTCTCTTCATGCCATAGCAAAGAATCTGGCTTCATGTCAGCAGAGAATCAGTCTCTTAATGCCATAGCAGAGAATCTGGCTTCATGTCAGCGCAGAATCAGTCTTCATGTCATAGCAGAGAATCAGGCTTCACGTCACCCACCACTGGAACAGGCCACTGTCACATATTTAGGCCCCGGCACCCAGACAGAGGAGAGAGGTCCCGTAACAGAGAATCTGGCCTTATGTCAGCACAGAATCAGTCTTCATGTCATGGCAGAGAATCAGGCTTTACGTCACCCACCACTGGAACAGGCCACTGTCACATATTTAGGCCCCGACACCCAGACAGAGGAGAGAGGTCCCGTAACAGAGAATCTGGCCTTATGTCAGCGCAGAATATGTCTTCATGTCATAGCAGAGAATCAGGCTTCACGTCACCCACCACTGGAACAGGCCACTGTCACATATTTAGGCCCAGGCACCCAGGCAGAGGAGAGAGGTCCCGTAACAGAGAATCTGACCTTATGTCAGCGCAGAATCAGTCTTCATGTCATAGCAGAGAATCAGGCTTCACGTCACCCACCACTGGAACAGGCCACTGTCACATATTTAGGCCCAGGCAGAGGAGAGAGGTCCCGTAACAGAGAATCTGGCCTTATGTCAGCGCAGAATCAGTCTTCATGTCATAGCAGAGAATCAGGCTTCACGTCACCCACCACTGGAACAGGCCACTGTCACATATTTAGGCCCAGGCACCCAGGCAGAGGAGAGAGGTCCCGTAACAGAGAATCTGGCCTTATTTTAGCACAGAATCAGTCTTCATGTAATAGCAGAGAATCAGGCTTTACGTCACCCACCACTGGAACAGGCCACTGTCACATATTTAGGCCCCGGCACCCAGACAGAGGAGAGAGGTCTCGTAACAGAGAATCTGGCCTTATGTCAGTGCAGAATCAGTCTTCATGTCATAGCAGAGAATCAGGCTTCACGTCACCCACCACTGGAACAGGCCACTGTCACATATTTAGGCCCAGGCACCCAGGCAGAGGAGAGAGGTCCCGTAACAGAGAATCTGGCCTTATGTCAGCGCAGAATCAGTCTTCATGTCATAGCAGAGAATCAGGCTTCACGTCACCCACCACTGGAACAGGCCACTGTCACATATTTAGGCCCCGGCACCCAGACAGAGGAGAGAGGTCCCGTAACAGAGAATCTGGCCTTATGTCAGCGCAGAATCAGTCTTCATGTCATAGCAGAGAATCAAGCTTCACGTCACCCACCACTGGAACAGGCCACTGTCACATATTTAGGCCCAGGCACCCAGGCAGAGGAGAGAGGTCCCGTAACAGAGAATCTGGCCTTATGTCAGCGCAGAATCAGTCTTCATGTCATAGCAGAGAATCAGGCTTCACGTCACCCACCACTGGAACAGGCCACTGTCACATATTTAGGCCCCGGCACCCAGACAGAGGAGAGAGGTCCCGTAACAGAGAATCTGGCCTTATGTCAGCGCAGAATCAGTCTTCATGTCATAGCAGAGAATCAGGCTTCACGTCACCCACCACTGGAACAGGCCACTGTCACATATTTAGGCCCAGGCACCCAGGCAGAGGAGAGAGGTCCCGTAACAGAGAATCTGGCCTTATGTCAGCGCAGAATCAGTCTACATGTCATAGCAGAGAATCAGGCTTCACGTCACCCACCACTGGAACAGGCCACTGTCACATATTTAGGCCCCGACACCCAGACAGAGGAGAGAGGTCCCGTAACCGAGAATCTGGCCTTATGTCAGCACAGAATCTGTCTTCATGTCATAGCAGAGAATCAGGCTTCACGTCACCCACCACTGGAACAGGCCACTGTCACATATTTAGACCCAGGCAGAGGAGAGAGGTCCCGTAACAGAGAATCTGGCCTTATGTCAGCGCAGAATCAGTCTTCATGTCATAGCAGAGAATCAGGCTTCACGTCACCCACCACTGGAACAGGCCACTGTCACATATTTAGGCCCAGGCACCCAGGCAGAGGAGAGAGGTCCCGTAACAGAGAATCTGGCCTTATGTCAGCACAGAATCTGTCTTCATGTCATAGCAGAGAATCAGGCTTCACGTCACCCACCACTGGAACAGGCCACTGTCACATATTTGGGCCCAGGCACCCAGGCAGAGGAAAGAGGTCCCGTAACAGAGAATCTGGCCTTATGTCAGCGCAGAATCAGTCTTCATGTCATAGCAGAGAATCAGGCTTCACGTCACCCACCACTGGAACAGGCCACTGTCACATATTTAGACCCAGGCAGAGGAGAGAGGTCCCGTAACAGAGAATCTGGCCTTATGTCAGCGCAGAATCAGTCTTCATGTCATAGCAGAGAATCAGGCTTTACGTCACCCACCACTGGAACAGGCCACTGTCACATATTTAGGCCCCGGCACCCAGACAGAGGAGAGAGGTCCCGTAACAGAGAATCTGGCCTTATGTCAGCGCAGAATCAGTCTTCATGTCATAGCAGAGAATCAGGCTTCACGTCACCCACCACTGGAACAGGCCACTGTCACATATTTAGGCCCAGACACCCAGGCAGAGGAGAGAGGTCCCGTAACAGAGAATCTGGCCTTATGTCAGCGCAGAATCAGTCTTCATGTCATAGCAGAGAATCAGGCTTTACGTCACCCCCCACTGGAACAGGCCACTGTCACATATTTAGGCCCCGGCACCCAGACAGAGGAGAGAGGTCCCGTAACAGAGAATCTGGCCTTATGTCAGCGCAGAATCAGTCTTCATGTCATAGCAGAGAATCAGGCTTCACGTCACCCACCACTGGAACAGGCCACTGTCACATATTTAGGCCCAGGCACCCAGGCAGAGGAGAGAGGTCCCGTAACAGAGAATCTGGCCTTATGTCAGCGCAGAATCAGTCTTCATGTCATAGCAGAGAATCAGGCTTCACGTCACCCACCACTGAAACAGGCCACTGTCACATATTTAGGCCCAGGCACCCAGGCAGAGGAGAGAGGTCCCGTAACAGAGAATCTGGCCTTATGTCAGCGCAGAATCAGTCTACATGTCATATCAGAGAATCAGGCTTCACGTCACCCACCACTGGAACGGGCCACTGTCACATATTTAGGCCCCGGCACCCAGACAGAGGAGAGAGGTCCCGTAACAGAGAATCTGGCCTTATGTCAGCGCAGAATCAGTCTTCATGTCATAGCAGAGAATCAGGCTTCACGTCACCCACCACTGGAACAGGCCACTGTCACATATTTAGGCCCAGGCACCCAGGCAGAGGAGAGAGGTCCCGTAACAGAGAATCTGGCCTTATGTCAGCGCAGAATCAGTCTTCATGTCAAAGCAGAGAATCAGGCTTCACGTCACCCACCACTGGAACAGGCCACTGTCACATATTTAGGCCCAGGCACCCAGGCAGAGGAGAGAGGTCCCGTAACAGAGAATCTGGCCTTATGTCAGCGCAGAATCAGTCTTCATGTCATAGCAGAGAATCAGGCTTCACGTCACCCACCACTGGAACAGGCCACTGTCACATATTTAGGCCCAGGCAGAGGAGAGAGGTCCCGTAACAGAGAATCTGGCCTTATGTCAGCGCAGAATCAGTCTACATGTCATATCAGAGAATCAGGCTTCACGTCACCCACCACTGGAACGGGCCACTGTCACATATTTAGGCCCCGGCACCCAGACAGAGGAGAGAGGTCCCGTAACAGAGAATCTGGCCTTATGTCAGCACAGAATCAGTCTTCATGTCATAGCAGAGAATCAGGCTTCACGTCACCCACCACTGGAACAGGCCACTGTCACATATTTAGGCCCAGGCACCCAGGCAGAGGAGAGAGGTCCCGTAACAGAGAATCTGGCCTTATGTCAGCGCAGAATCAGTCTTCATGTCATAGCAGAGAATCAGGCTTCACGTCACCCACCACTGGAAAAGGCCACTCTCACATATTTAGGCCCCGGCACCCAGACAGAGGAGAGAGGTCCCGTAACAGAGAATCTGGCCTTATGTCAGCGCAGAATCAGTCTTCATGTCATAGCAGAGAATCAGGCTTCACGTCACCCACCACTGGAACAGGCCACTGTCACATATTTAGGCCCAGGCACCCAGGCAGAGGAGAGAGGTCCCGTAATAGAGAATCTGGCCTTATGTCAGCACAGAATCTGTCTTCATGTCATATCAGAGAATCAGGCTTCACGTCACCCACCACTGGAACAGGCCACTGTCACATATTTAGGCCCAGGCACCCAGGCAGAGGAGAGAGGTCCCGTAACAGAGAATCTGGCCTTATGTCAGCACAGAATCTGTCTTCATGTCATAGCAGAGAATCATGCTTCACGTCACCCACCACTGGAACAGGCCACTGTCACATATTTAGGCCCAGGCAGAGGAGAGAGGTCCCGTAACAGAGAATCTGGCCTTATGTCAGCACAGAATCTGTCTTCATGTCATAGCAGAGAATCAGGCTTCACGTCACCCACCACTGGAACAGGCCACTGTCACATATTTAGGCCCAGGCACCCAGGCAGAGGAGAGAGGTCCCGTAACAGAGAATCTGGCCTTATGTCAGCGCAGAATCAGTCTTCATGTCATAGCAGAGAATCAGGCTTCACGTCACCCACCACTGGAACAGGCCACTGTCACATATTTAGGCCCAGGCACCCAGGCAGAGGAGAGAGGTCCCGTAACAGAGAATCTGGCCTTATGTCAGCGCAGAATCAGTCTTCATGTCATAGCAGAGAATCAGGCTTCACGTCACCCACCACTGGAACAGGCCACTGTCACATATTTAGGCCCAGGCACCCAGGCAGAGGAGAGAGGTCCCGTAATAAAGAATCTGGCCTTATGTCAGCACAGAATCTGTCTTCATGTCATATCAGAGAATCAGGCTTCACGTCACCCACCACTGGAACAGGCCACTGTCACATATTTAGGCCCAGGCACCCAGGCAGAGGAGAGAGGTCCCGTAACAGAGAATCTGGCCTTATGTCAGCACAGAATCTGTCTTCATGTCATAGCAGAGAATCATGCTTCACGTCACCCACCACTGGAACAGGCCACTGTCACATATTTAGGCCCAGGCAGAGGAGAGAGGTCCCGTAACAGAGAATCTGGCCTTATGTCAGCACAGAATCTGTCTTCATGTCATAGCAGAGAATCAGGCTTCACGTCACCCACCACTGGAACAGGCCACTGTCACATATTTAAGCCCAGGCACCCAGGCAGAGGAGAGAGGTCCCGTAACAGAGAATCTGGCCTTATGTCAGCGCAGAATCAGTCTTCATGTCATAGCAGAGAATCAGGCTTCACGTCACCCACCACTGGAACAGGCCACTGTCACATATTTACGCCCCGGCACCCAGACAGAGGAGAGAGGTCCCGTAACAGAGAATCTGGCCTTATGTCAGCGCAGAATCAGTCTTCATGTCATAGCAGAGAATCAGGCTTCACGTCACCCACCACTGGAACAGGCCACTGTCACATATTTAGGACCCGGCACCCAGACAGAGGAGAGAGGTCCCGTAACAGAGAATCTGGCCTTATGTCAGCACTGAATCAGTCTTCATGTCATATCAGAGAATCAGGCTTCACGTCACCCACCACTGGAACAGGCCACTGTCACATATTTAGGCCCAGGCACCCAGGCAGAGGAGAGAGGTCCCGTAACAGAGAATCTGGCCTTATGTCAGCGCAGAATCAGTCTTCATGTCATAGCAGAGAATCAGGCTTCACGTCACCCACCACTGGAACAGGCCACTGTCACATATTTAGGCTCAGGCACCCAGGCAGAGGAGAGAGGTCCCGTAACAGAGAATCTGGCCTTATGTCAGCGCAGAATCAGTCTTCATGTCATAGCAGAGAATCAGGCTTCACGTCACCCACCACTGGAACAGGCCACTGTCACATATTTAGGCCCAGGCACCCAGGCAGAGGAGAGAGGTCCTGTAACAGAGAATCTGGCCTTATGTCAGCGCAGAATCAGTCTTCATGTCATAGCAGAGAATCAGGCTTCACGTCACCCACCACTGGAACAGGCCACTGTCACATATTTAGGCCCAGGCACCCAGGCAGAGGAGAGAGGTCCCGTAACAGAGAATCTGGCCTTATGTCAGCGCAGAATCAGTCTTCATGTCATAGCAGAGAATCAGGCTTCACGTCACCCACCACTGGAACAGGCCACTGTCACATATTTAGGCCCAGGCACCCAGGCAGAGGAGAGAGGTCCCGTAACAGAGTATCTGGCCTTATGTCAGCACAGAATCAGTCTTCATGTCATAGCAGAGAATCAGGCTTTACGTCACCCACCACTGGAACAGGCCACTGTCACATATTTAGGACCCGGCACCCAGACAGAGGAGAGAGGTCCCGTAACAGAGAATCTGGCCTTATGTCAGCGCAGAATCAGTCTTCATGTCATAGCAGAGAATCAGGCTTCACGTCACCCACCACTGGAACAGGCCACTGTCACATATTTAGGCCCAGGCACCCAGGCAGAGGAGAGAGGTCCCGTAACAGAGAATCTGGCTTCATGTCAGCACAGAATCTGTCTTCATGTCATAGCAGAGAATCAGGCTTCACGTCATCCACCACTGGAACAGGCCACTGTCACATATTTAGGCCCAGGCACCCAGGCAGAGGAGAGAGGTCCCGTAACAGAGAATCTGGACTTATGTCAGCGCAGAATTAGTCTTCATGTCATAGCAGAGAATCAGGCTTCACGTCACCCACCACTGGAACAGGCCACTGTCACATATTTAGGCCCAGGCACCCAGGCAGAGGAGAGAGGTCCCGTAACAGAGAATCTGGCTTCATGTCAGCACAGAATCAGTCTTCATGTCATAGCAGAGAATCAGGCTTTACGTCACCCACCACTGGAACAGGCCACTGTCACATATTTAGGGCCCGGCACCCAGACAGAGGAGAGAGGTCCCGTAACAGAGAATCTGGCCTTATGTCAGCGCAGAATCAGTCTTCATGTCATAGCAGAGAATCAGGCTTCACGTCACCCACCACTGGAACAGGCCACTGTCACATATTTAGGCCCAGGCACCCAGGCAGAGGAGAGAGGTCCCGTAACAGAGAATCTGGCCTTATGTCAGCGCAGAATCAGTCTTCATGTCATAGCAGAGAATCAGGCTTCACGTCACCCACCACTGGAACAGGCCACTGTCACATATTTAGGCCCCGGCACCCAGGCAGAGGAGAGAGGTCCCGTAACAGGGAATCTGGCCTTATATCAGCACAGAATCAGTCTTCATGTCATAGCAGAGAATCAGGCTTCACGTCACTTACCACTGGAACAGGCCACTGTCACATATTTAGGCCCCGGCACCCAGACAGAGGAGAGAGGTCCCGTAACAGAGAATCTGGCCTTATGTCAGCGCAGAATCAGTCTTCATGTCATAGCAGAGAATCAGGCTTCACGTCACCCACCACTGGAACAGGCCACTGTCACATATTTAGGCCCAGGCACCCAGGCAGAGGAGAGAGGTCCCTTAACAGAGAATCTGGCCTTATGTCAGCGCAGAATCAGTCTTCATGTCATAGCAGAGAATCAGGCTTCACGTCACCCACCACTGGAACAGGCCACTGTCACATATTTAGGACCCGGCACCCAGACAGAGGAGAGAGGTCCCGTAACAGAGAATCTGGCCTTATGTCAGCGCAGAATCAGTCTTCATGTCATAGCAGAGAATCAGGCTTCACGTCACCCACCACTGGAACAGGCCACTGTCACATATTTAGGCCCAGGCACCCAGGCAGAGGAGAGAGGTCCCGTAACAGAGAATCTGGCCTTATGTCAGCGCAGAATCAGTCTTCATGTCATAGCAGAGAATCAGGCTTCACGTCACCCACCACTGGAACAGGCCACTGTCACATATTTAGGCCCAGGCACCCAGGCAGAGGAGAGAGGTCCCGTAACAGAGTATCTGGCCTTATGTCAGCACAGAATCAGTCTTCATGTCATAGCAGAGAATCAGGCTTTACGTCACCCACCACTGGAACAGGCCACTGTCACATATTTAGGCCCCGGCACCCAGACAGAGGAGAGAGGTCCCGTAACAGAGAATCTGGCCTTATGTCAGCGCAGAATCAGTCTTCATGTCATAGCAGAGAATCAGGCTTCACGTCACCCACCACTGGAACAGGCCACTGTCACATATTTAGGCCCAGGCACCCAGGCAGAGGAGAGAGGTCCCGTAACAGAGAATCTGGCTTCATGTCAGCACAGAATCAGTCTTCATGTCATAGCAGAGAATCAGGCTTCACGTCATCCACCACTGGAACAGGCCACTGTCACATATTTAGGCCCAGGCACCCAGGCAGAGGAGAGAGGTCCCGTAACAGAGAATCTGGACTTATGTCAGCGCAGAATTAGTCTTCATGTCATAGCAGAGAATCAGGCTTCACGTCACCCACCACTGGAACAGGCCACTGTCACATATTTAGGCCCAGGCACCCAGGCAGAGGAGAGAGGTCCCGTAACAGAGAATCTGGCTTCATGTCAGCACAGAATCAGTCTTCATGTCATAGCAGAGAATCAGGCTTTACGTCACCCACCACTGGAACAGGCCACTGTCACATATTTAGGGCCCGGCACCCAGACAGAGGAGAGAGGTCCCGTAACAGAGAATCTGGCCTTATGTCAGCGCAGAATCAGTCTTCATGTCATAGCAGAGAATCAGGCTTCACGTCACCCACCACTGGAACAGGCCACTGTCACATATTTAGGCCCAGGCACCCAGGCAGAGGAGAGAGGTCCCGTAACAGAGAATCTGGCCTTATGTCAGCGCAGAATCAGTCTTCATGTCATAGCAGAGAATCAGGCTTCACGTCACCCACCACTGGAACAGGCCACTGTCACATATTTAGGCCCAGGCACCCAGGCAGAGGAGAGAGGTCCCGTAACAGAGAATCTGGCTTCATGTCAGCACAGAATCAGTCTTCATGTCATAGCAGAGAATCAGGCTTCACGTCACCCACCACTGGAACAGGCCACTGTCACATATTTAGGCCCCGGCACCCAGGCAGAGGAGAGAGGTCCCGTAACAGGGAATCTGGCCTTATATCAGCACAGAATCAGTCTTCATGTCATAGCAGAGAATCAGGCTTTACGTCACTTACCACTGGAACAGGCCACTGTCACATATTTAGGCCCCGGCACCCAGACAGAGGAGAGAGGTCCCGTAACAGAGAATCTGGCCTTATGTCAGCGCAGAATCAGTCTTCATGTCATAGCAGAGAATCAGGCTTCACGTCACTCACCACTGGAACAGGCCACTGTCACATATTTAGGCCCAGGCACCCAGGCAGAGGAGAGAGGTCCCTTAACAGAGAATCTGGCCTTATGTCAGCGCAGAATCAGTCTTCATGTCATAGCAGAGAATCAGGCTTCACGTCACCCACCACTGGAACAGGCCACTGTCACATATTTAGGACCCGGCACCCAGACAGAGGAGAGAGGTCCCGTAACAGAGAATCTGGCCTTATGTCAGCACTGAATCAGTCTTCATGTCATATCAGAGAATCAGGCTTCACGTCACCCACCACTGGAACAGGCCACTGTCACATATTTAGGCCCCGGCACCCAGGCAGAGGAGAGAGGTCCCGTAACAGAGAATCTGGCCTTATGTCAGCGCAGAATCAGTCTTCATGTCATAGCAGAGAATCAGGCTTCACGTCACCCACCACTGGAACAGGCCACTGTCACATATTTAGGCTCAGGCACCCAGGCAGAGGAGAGAGGTCCCGTAACAGAGAATCTGGCCTTATGTCAGCGCAGAATCAGTCTTCATGTCATAGCAGAGAATCAGGCTTCACGTCACCCACCACTGGAACAGGCCACTGTCACATATTTAGGCCCAGGCACCCAGGCAGAGGAGAGAGGTCCCGTAACAGAGAATCTGGCCTTATGTCAGCGCAGAATCAGTCTTCATGTCATAGCAGAGAATCAGGCTTCACGTCACCCACCACTGGAACAGGCCACTGTCACATATTTAGGCCCAGGCACCCAGGCAGAGGAGAGAGGTCCCGTAACAGAGAATCTGGCCTTATGTCAGCGCAGAATCAGTCTTCATGTCATAGCAGAGAATCAGGCTTCACGTCACCCACCACTGGAACAGGCCACTGTCACATATTTAGGCCCAGGCACCCAGGCAGAGGAGAGAGGTCCCGTAACAGAGTATCTGGCCTTATGTCAGCACAGAATCAGTCTTCATGTCATAGCAGAGAATCAGGCTTTACGTCACCCACCACTGGAACAGGCCACTGTCACATATTTAGGCCCCGGCACCCAGACAGAGGAGAGAGGTCCCGTAACAGAGAATGTGGCCTTATGTCAGCGCAGAATCAGTCTTCATGTCATAGCAGAGAATCAGGCTTCACGTCACCCACCACTGGAACAGGCCACTGTCACATATTTAGGCCCAGGCACCCAGGCAGAGGAGAGAGGTCCCGTAACAGAGAATCTGGCTTCATGTCAGCACAGAATCAGTCTTCATGTCATAGCAGAGAATCAGGCTTCACGTCATCCACCACTGGAACAGGCCACTGTCACATATTTAGGCCCAGGCACCCAGGCAGAGGAGAGAGGTCACGTAACAGAGAATCTGGCCTTATGTCAGCGCAGAATTAGTCTTCATGTCATAGCAGAGAATCAGGCTTCACGTCACCCACCACTGGAACAGGCCACTGTCACATATTTAGGCCCAGGCACCCAGGCAGAGGAGAGAGGTCCCGTAACAGAGAATCTGGCTTCATGTCAGCACAGAATCAGTCTTCATGTCATAGCAGAGAATCAGGCTTTACGTCACCCACCACTGGAACAGGCCACTGTCACATATTTAGGGCCCGGCACCCAGACAGAGGAGAGAGGTCCCGTAACAGAGAATCTGGCCTTATGTCAGCGCAGAATCAGTCTTCATGTCATAGCAGAGAATCAGGCTTCACGTCACCCACCACTGGAACAGGCCACTGTCACATATTTAGGCCCAGGCACCCAGGCAGAGGAGAGAGGTCCCGTAACAGAGAATCTGGCCTTATGTCAGCGCAGAATCAGTCTTCATGTCATAGCAGAGAATCAGGCTTCACGTCACCCACCACTGGAACAGGCCACTGTCACATATTTAGGCCCCGGCACCCAGGCAGAGGAGAGAGGTCCCGTAACAGGGAATCTGGCCTTATATCAGCACAGAATCAGTCTTCATGTCATAGCAGAGAATCAGGCTTTACGTCACTTACCACTGGAACAGGCCACTGTCACATATTTAGGCCCCGGCACCCAGACAGAGGAGAGAGGTCCCGTAACAGAGAATCTGGCCTTATGTCAGCGCAGAATCAGTCTTCATGTCATAGCAGAGAATCAGGCTTCACGTCACCCACCACTGGAACAGGCCACTGTCACATATTTAGGCCCAGGCACCCAGGCAGAGGAGAGAGGTCCCTTAACAGAGAATCTGGCCTTATGTCAGCGCAGAATCAGTCTTCATGTCATAGCAGAGAATCATGCTTCACGTCACCCACCACTGGAACAGGCCACTGTCACATATTTAGGCCCCAGCACCCAGACAGAGGAGAGAGGTCCCGTAACAGAGAATCTGGCCTTATGTCAGCACAGAATCTGTCTTCATGTCATAGCAGAGAATCAGGCTTCACGTCACCCACGACTGGAACAGGCCACTGTCACATATTTAGGCTCAGGCACCCAGGCAGAGGAGAGAGGTCCCGTAACAGAGAATCTGGCCTTATGTCAGCGCAGAATCAGTCTTCATGTCATAGCAGAGAATCAGGCTTCACGTCACCCACCACTGGAACAGGCCACTGTCACATATTTAGGCCCAGGCACCCAGGCAGAGGAGAGAGGTCCCGTAATAGAGAATCTGGCCTTATGTCAGCACAGAATCTGTCTTCATGTCATATCAGAGAATCAGGCTTCACGTCACCCACCACTGGAACAGGCCACTGTCACATATTTAGGCCCAGGCACCCAGGCAGAGGAGAGAGGTCCCGTAACAGAGAATCTGGCCTTATGTCAGCACAGAATCTGTCTTCATGTCATAGCAGAGAATCAGGCTTCACGTCACCCACCACTGGAACAGGCCACTGTCACATATTTAGGCCCAGGCAGAGGAGAGAGGTCCCGTAACAGAGAATCTGGCCTTATGTCAGCACAGAATCTGTCTTCATGTCATAGCAGAGAATCAGGCTTCACGTCACCCACCACTGGAACAGGCCACTGTCACATATTTAAGCCCAGGCACCCAGGCAGAGGAGAGAGGTCCCGTAACAGAGAATCTGGCCTTATGTCAGCGCAGAATCAGTCTTCATGTCATAGCAGAGAATCAGGCTTCACGTCACCCACCACTGGAACAGGCCACTGTCACATATTTACGCCCCGGCACCCAGACAGAGGAGAGAGGTCCCGTAACAGAGAATCTGGCCTTATGTCAGCGCAGAATCAGTCTTCATGTCATAGCAGAGAATCAGGCTTCACGTCACCCACCACTGGAACAGGCCACTGTCACATATTTAGGCCCCGGCACCCAGACAGAGGAGAGAGGTCCCGTAACAGAGAATCTGGCCTTATGTCAGCACTGAATCAGTCTTCATGTCATAGCAGAGAATCAGGCTTCACGTCACCCACCACTGGAACAGGCCACTGTCACATATTTAGGCCCAGGCACCCAGGCAGAGGAGAGAGGTCCCGTAACAGAGAATCTGGCCTTATGTCAGCGCAGAATCAGTCTTCATGTCATAGCAGAGAATCAGGGTTCACGTCACCCACCACTGGAACAGGCCACTGTCACATATTTAGGCCCAGGCACCCAGGCAGAGGAGAGAGGTCCCGTAACAGAGAATCTGGCCTTATGTCAGCGCAGAATCAGTCTTCATGTCATAGCAGAGAATCAGGCTTCACGTCACCCACCACTGGAAAAGGCCACTGTCACATATTTAGGCCCCGGCACCCAGACAGAGGAGAGAGGTCCCGTAACAGAGAATCTGGCCTTATGTCAGCACAGAATCTGTCTTCATGTCATAGCAGAGAATCAGGCTTCACGTCACCCACCACTGGAACAGGCCACTGTCACATATTTAGGCTCAGGCACCCAGGCAGAGGAGAGAGGTCCCGTAACAGAGAATCTGGCCTTATGTCAGCGCAGAATCAGTCTTCATGTCATAGCAGAGAATCAGGCTTCACGTCACCCACCACTGGAACAGGCCACTGTCACATATTTAGGCCCAGGCACCCAGGCAGAGGAGAGAGGTCCCGTAACAGAGAATCTGGCCTTATGTCAGCGCAGAATCAGTCTTCATGTCATAGCAGAGAATCAGGCTTCACGTCACCCACCACTGGAACAGGCCACTGTCACATATTTAGGCCCAGGCACCCAGGCAGAGGAGAGAGGTCCCGTAACAGAGAATCTGGCCTTATGTCAGCGCAGAATCAGTCTTCATGTCATAGCAGAGAATCAGGCTTCACGTCACCCACCACTGGAACAGGCCACTGTCACATATTTAGGCCCAGGCACCCAGGCAGAGGAGAGAGGTCCCGTAACAGAGAATCTGGCCTTATGTCAGCGCAGAATCAGTCTTCATGTCATAGCAGAGAATCAGGCTTCACGTCACCCACCACTGGAAAAGGCCACTGTCACATATTTAGGCCCCGGCACCCAGACAGAGGAGAGAGGTCCCGTAACAGAGAATCTGGCCTTATGTCAGCACAGAATCTGTCTTCATGTCATAGCAGAGAATCAGGCTTCACGTCACCCACCACTGGAACAGGCCACTGTCACATATTTAGGCTCAGGCACCCAGGCAGAGGAGAGAGGTCCCGTAACAGAGAATCTGGCCTTATGTCAGCGCAGAATCAGTCTTCATGTCATAGCAGAGAATCAGGCTTCACGTCACCCACCACTGGAACAGGCCACTGTCACATATTTAGGCCCAGGCACCCAGGCAGAGGAGAGAGGTCCCGTAACAGAGAATCTGGCCTTATGTCAGCGCAGAATCAGTCTTCATGTCATAGCAGAGAATCAGC
>NC_053394.1:180173827-180247866 GCF_905171765.1 Bufo bufo
GGAAGAGGCAGTGGTGAGACCGAGCCAACAGCGTAGCAAAACAGGGAGCAGTGGGCAAAATCAGAACACCCGCCGCCAAGAGACTCCGCCTGCTACTGACCGCCGCCATCTGGGACCGAGCACCCCAAAGGCAGCTTCAAGGAGTTCCCTGGCATGGCACTTCTTCAAACAATGTGCTGACGACAAGACCCGAGTGGTTTGCACGCTGTGCCATCAGAGCCTGAAGCGAGGCATTAACGTTCTGAACCTTAGCACAACCTGCATGACCTGGCACCTGCATGCAAAGCATGAACTGCAGTGGAGTAAACACTTTAAAAACAAGGAAGTCACTCAGGCTCCCCCTGCTACCTCTTCTGCTGCTGCCGCCTCGGCCTCTTCTGCTGCTGCAGCCTCGGCCTCTTCCTCCGCCTCTGGAGGAATGTTGGCACCTGCCGCCCAGCAAACATGGGATGTACCACCAACACCACCACCTGCGTCACCAAGCATCTCAACCATGTCACACGGCAGCGTTCAGCTCTCCATCTCACAAACATTTGAGAGAAAGCGTAAATTCCCACCTAGCCACCCTCGATCCCTGGCCCTGAATGCCAGCATTTCTAAGCTACTGGCCTATGAAATGCTGTCATTTAGGCTGGTGGACACAGACAGCTTCAAACAGCTCATGTCGCTTGCTGTCCCACAGTATGTTGTTCCCAGCCGGCACTACTTCTCCAAGAGAGCCGTGCCTTCCCTGCACAACCAAGTGTCCGATAAAATCAAGTGTGCACTGCGCAACGCCATCTGTGGCAAGGTCCAGCTAACCACAGATACGTGGACCAGTAAGCACGGCCAGGGACGCTATATCTCCCTAACTGCACACTGGGTAAATATAGTGGCGGCTGGGCCCCAGGCGGAGAGCTGTTTGGCGCACGTCCTTCCGCCGCCAAGGATCGCAGGGCAACATTCTTTGCCTCCTGTCTCCTCCTCCTCCTACTCAGCTTCCTCCTCCTCTTCTTCCACCTGCTCATCCAGTCAGCCACACACCTTCACCACCAACTTCAGCACAGCCCGGGGTAAACGTCAGCAGGCCGTTCTGAAACTCATATGTTTGGGGGACAGGCCCCACACCGCACAGGAGTTGTGGCGGAGTATAGAACAACAGACCGACGAGTGGTTGCTGCCGGTGAGCCTCAAGCCCGGCCTGGTGGTGTGCGATAATGGGCAAAATCTCGTTGCAGCTCTGGGACTAGCCGGTTTGACGCACATCCCTTGCCTGGCGCATGTGCTGAATTTGGTGGTGCAGAAGTTCATTCGCAACTACCCCGACATGTCAGAGCTGCTGCATAAAGTGCGGGCCGTCTGTTCGCGCTTCCGGTGTTCACACCCTGCCACTGCTCGCCTGTCTGAGCTACAGCGTAACTTCGGCCTTCCCGGTCACCGCCTCATATGCGACGTGCCCACCAGGTGGAACTCCACCTTGCACATGCTGGACAGACTGTGCGAGCAGCAGCAGGCCATAGTGGAGTTTCAGCTGCAGCACGCACGGGTCAGTCGCACTGCGGAACAGCACCACTTCACCACCAATGACTGAGCCTCCATGTGAGACCTGTGTGCTCTGTTGCGCTGTTTCGAGTACTCCACCAACATGGCCAGTGGCGATGACGCCGTTATCAGCGTTACAATACCACTTCTATGTCTCCTTGAGAAAACACTTAGGGCGATGATGGAAGAGGAGGTGGGCCAGGAGGAAGAGGAGGAAGAGGGGTCATTTTTAGCACTTTCAGGCCAGTCTCTTCGAAGTGACTCAGAGGGAGGTTTTTTGCAACACCAGAGGCCAGGTACAAATGTGGCCAGACAGGGCCCACTAATGGAGGACAAGGAGGACGAGGACGAGGATGAGGAGGAGGTGGAGGAGGATGAGGATGAAGCATGTTCACAGCGGGGTGGCACCCAAAGCAGCTCGGGCCCATCACTGGTGCGTGGCTGGGGGGAAACAAAGGACGATGACGATACGCCTCCCACAGAGGACAGCTTGTCCTTACCTCTGGGCAGCCTGGCACACATGAGCGACTACATGCTGCAGTGCCTGCGAAACGACAGCAGAGTTGCCCACATTTTAACGTGTGCGGACTACTGGGTTGCCACCCTGCTGGATCCCCGGTACAAAGACAATGTGCCCACCTTACTTCCTACACTGGAGCGTGATAGGAAGATGCGCGAGTACAAGCGCACGTTGGTAGACGCGCTACTGAGAGCATTCCAAAATGTCACAGGGGAACAAGTGGAAGCCCAAGGCGAAGGCAGAGGAGGAGCAAGAGGTCGCCAACGCAGCTGTGTCACGGCCAGCTCCTCTGAGGGCAGGGTTATCATGGCGGAGATGTGGAAAAGTTTTGTCACCACGCCACAGCTAACTGCACAACCACCTGATACGGAACGTGTTAGCAGGAGGCAACATTTCACTAACATGGTGGAACAGTACCTGTGCACACCCCTCCACGTACTGACTGATGGTTCGGCCCCATTCAACTTCTGGGTCTCCAAATTGTCCACGTGGCCAGAGCTAGCCTTTTATGCCTTGGAGGTGCTGGCCTGCCCGGCGGCCAGCGTTTTGTCTGAACGTGTATTCAGCACGGCAGGGGGCGTCATTACAGACAAACGCATCCGCCTGTCTACAGCCAATGTGGACAAGCTGACGTTCATATAAATGAACCAGGCATGGATCCCACAGGACCTGTCCATCCCTTGTGCAGATTAGACATTAACTACCTCCCCTTAACAATATATTATTGTACTCCAGGGCACTTCCTCATTCAATCCTATTTTTATTTTCATTTTACCATTATATTGCGGGGCAACCCAAAGTTGAATGAACCTCTCCTCTGTCTGGGTGCCTGGGCCTAAATATGTGACAGTGGCCTGTTCCAGTGGTGGGTGACGTGAAGCCTGATTCTCTGCTATAACATAAAGACTGATTCTGTGCTGAAATGAAGCCAGATTCTCTGTTACGGGACTTCTCTCCTCTGCCTGGGTGCCTGGGCCTAAATATGTGACAGTGGCCTGTTCCAGTGGTGGGTGATGTGAAGCCTGATTCTCTGCTATAACATGAAGACTGATTCTGTGCTGACATGAAGCCAGATTCTCTGTTACGGGACCTCTCTCCTCTGCCTGGGTGCCTGGGCCTAAATATGTGACAGTGGCCTGTTCCAGTGGTGGGTGACGTGAAGCCTGATTCTCTGCTGACATAAGCCTGAATCTCTGTTACGGGACCTCTCTCCTCTGTCTGGGTGCCAGGGCCTAAATGTGTGACAGTGGCCTCTTCCAGTGGTGGGTGACGTGAAGCCTGATTCTCTGCTATGACATGAAGTCTGATTCTGTGCTGACATAAAGCCAGATTCTCTGTTACGGGACCTCTCTCCTCTGTCTGGGTGCCGGGGCCTAAATATGTGACAGTGGCCTGTTCCAGTGGTGGGTGACGTGAAGCCTGATTCTCTGCTATGACATGAAGACTGATTCTCTGCTGACATGAAGCCAGATTCTCTGCTATGGCATGAAGAGACTGATTCTCTGCTGACATGAAGCCAGATTCTCTGCTATGGCATGAAGAGACTGATTCTCTGCTGACGTGAAGCCAGATTCTCTGCTATGGGACTTCTGTCCAATTGATATTGGTTAATTTTTATTTTTTTATTTTTATTTTCATTCATTTCCCTATCCACATTTGTTTGCAGGGGATTTACCTACATGTTGCTGCCTTTTGCAGCCCTCTAGCTCTTTCCTGGGCTGTTTTACAGCCTTTTTAGTGCCGAAAAGTTCGGGTCCCTATTGACTTCAATGGGGTTCGGGTTCGGGACGAAGTTCGGGTCGGGTTCGGATCCCGAACTCGATTATTTCCGGGAAGTTAGGCCGAACTTCTCGAACCCAAACATCCAGGTGTTCGCTCAACTCTAGTACCCGTTTAAAGATAGATAAATTGGATTGAGTATCTCTCTTTGTTGCAGCAATAGTTTTCTCTGTCTCATATGGTCTCCCTCTAGTCTTCACTCTCACTCAAAACATACTTGTTATTATGAATGTAGACAACAATCCATTATTTTTGGTTTCTAGAATGATGATATGCAAATTAACATCTTCTGCCATAGGCTTATGGAAGCTAATTTGCATATCTTTCCCAGAAATCCATAGTAGCATTGTGTAGCTTGCCATGCACAATCATGTATTTCACAGAATTGGGGCTTCCCTTGGTGCATCAGGAGCTCTCCTTAATGTAAAAGGGTACCCGTTTAAAGATAGATAAATTGGATTGAGTATCTGTCTTTGTTGCAGCAATAGTTTTCTATGTCTCAGATGCTGTTGCTGTGACTCGGGGATCGTTTCTCGGCCTTTTGGCTTGATCAGGTGTAGTGTCTCAAGGTGCTGTGCTTGATTGGGCTGAAAGGAGTATATCAGGGTCCTCCTTGCGGGGGGCCCTGGGGTATGATCGAGTGCGATCTGTGTGCAAGCATTATAGTGAGCCTGCGCAATTTAAAAAGCGAAGATGTCTCGTGGACTCGAGGACAGTATTTGACTGGAGGTGGATGAAGATTGTCGGATGGTGATTGGATTGGACCGGATCGTGGGGGAGATTCTGCAGAAGCTCCCATATTTGCAGGTAAAGGATGTGTTAGCTTTACAAGACTTCCCTAAACAGGGGATTTATGATCTTACTGTCTGTTCTGAGGGCCTGTGTCAGAAGATCTACATGGATTTAGTCAAGATGAAGCAAGAGAAGAATCCAGTTTTTTTGGAGAAGGTGAAGATTATACCGTCTTTTCAAATGGTAAAGTTGGCGATCATCGTGCACATGTATAACCCCAAAGTGGAGGATATGACTGTTAGTGCGTTTTTGAGAAGGTATTGCGATGAAGTCAATTTTGATAGAAGGCTGACAAATAGGCACGGGTATTTGAATGGAAAGAGAAGATATTTTGTAAGATTTAAGAAAAACTGCTCGGTTCCTGCGGTATTCTCAATTGGTGGAGAGAGGGGTTTTTGTTTTTACCAAGGGCAACTAAAATATTGCAGGCATTGTTTTTCATATGGTCATATGCAGGAGGAGTGCCCTGTGAAGGGTGAAGTTTGTAGGCATTATGGTATGACTGGGCATAATGTGAGAGATTGTGTGGAGGAGAAGCATTGTGATGTGTGTGGAAGTAGAGATCATTTAGCCAAGAAGTGTACGTATTTTAGTACAAGACAGTCACAAGCCACTATTGTTGAGGACAAAAGAGGTGGGCAAAAGAAAAAAGGTGGCACCTATGCAGAGATGGTGAAAGGTGTAACAAGTGTGATTGTTCAAAATACTGAAATGTCTGGTGGTGATGATGGTGTGGTGGATAAAATGGAGGATGGTGTTCATGAAAGTTTGGAGGGAAAGGCGGTTTTGGAGGGAAATTCAAAAAAGGGGCGGGGAAAGGGGCTGCTGGGAAAAAGAAAAAGGAGAAGAGGCCTCCTGAGGTAGTTGCTAAGATGGATGATGTGCTGGGGAGTATGTCTAGCAGTGAGGCAAGTGGGGTGGATGAATGTCTGGATCATGTGACTGGGGAGGGGGAAGAGATGGAGTGTCAGGGTGAAGAGTATGATTCTGATGCTCCTATAACCCCAGGCCAGCATGTCAATAGTGAAGCAGAGCTGGAAATTGATGAAGAACTGCCTAGTTCTAATGTGAAAAGATATAAGAGAGGTGAGGAAGGTGCTTGGTTGGGGGATCAGAGTGACCCTGTTTACTCTGGTCTCATGCGAGGCGACAGGGGTTCTGATCCAGAATCGCCTGATTGTGGGTTGGGAGTGGAAAGGATTGTTTTGAGTCAGACTTTTTCTAATCAGTAAGATGGCTGTGAATATTCTTAAGTTTGTCATTATGAGTTTAATCGTTGCTACTCTGAATGTGCGGGGAATTGGTTCAAGTACTAGGAGGGCAGCGGTGTTTGATTATTTGGCAACAGTGAAGTCTGATATAATTTGCATACAGGAATGTGTAATTAGATCTGCACCTCATGAAACAAAATGGACTCATGGGAAATCCTTTTGGTCACCTTGCACAGATGATAAAAATGAGGGAGTTGGAATTTTACTGAAAAATAAGAATATTGATGTGATAGATTACAAAGTTGTGGTACCAGGTCATTGTATTCTTTTAAGTTTTGAGTTTTGAGTTTTTAGGACAGCGTTTTAGAGTTTTTAGTATTTATGCACCTGCTGTAAAACGCGTGTCATTTTTAGAAACTCTTAAACTTTTTATGCCTGGCAGAGATTTTACCATGATTTAAGGAGATTTTAATTGTATAAGAAGTATACAAGATAGGCAAAGTACCTCTGAAGTTAAAACAGATGTGACCTCTACCTTGCTGAACGAAGTGGTACAGGATTTGCATTTGAAGGATGCTGGACTGATGGTCAATGGAGACGAGAGATATACATATATGGCGGATAGTGGGCGGTTAAAATCTAGAATTGATTATATACTGTGTTCTGAAGGATTGGAAGTGACTAAATGTGACCATGTGATGAACAGTATATCCGATCATAAAATGGTTTCTGCAGAAATATACTTTGAGAACGCTGTGGTGTTTGGTAGAGGTTACTGGAAATTAAATATAGGCCTGCTACAAGATGTGGAAGTTAAAGATGCTTTTAGAGAAGTGTTTTTATCGTGTGTCAGGCAGCAGAAATGTTTTAAGTGTATTTTAGATTGGTGGGATTGGGCCAAAACAAGATTTGCATTATTCTTCAAAAATGTTGGTATTAAAAGAGCGCAAGAGAAAAGGAAGAAGGAGGAAGTTTTAATTTCCAGACTAGAAGCACTTTACAAGTTGAGGAGTTGTGGCTGGGAGGTAGAAAAAGAGATTAAGGAGATAAAAGAGGAGAGGAAAAAAGAGTTTTTGGAAAAAGGGCGAAACATTGTGTATAAATCTAAAGTGAAACATATACAGTCATGTGAAAAAATTAGGACACCCTTTGAAAGCATGTGGTTTTTTGTAACATTTTTAATAAATGGTTATTTCATCTCCGTTTCAACAATACAGAGAGATTAAAGTAATCCAACTAAACAAAGAAAACTGAAGAAAAGTCTTTTCAAGATCTTCTGTAAATGTCATTCTACAAAAATGCCTATTCTAACTGAGGAAAAAGATAGGACACCCTCACATGTATTCCCTCTTAAATTGGCTCAGATCTCACACAGGTATATCACACCAGGTGCACATAATTAGTAGATCGTTACTCTGCATGTTGAATGAGGCTTGCCCTATTTAAACCTCAGACATTTAGTTTGGTGTGCTCCTGACTGTTGAAGTGAGAGTGAGCACCATGGTGAGAGCAAAAGAGCTGTCAGAGGACTTCAGAAAAAAGATTGTAGCAGCCTATGAGTCTGGGAAGGGATTTAAAAAGATCTCAAAAGATTTTGAAATCAGCCATTCCACTGTCCGGAAGATAGTCTACAAGTGGAGGGCTTTCAAAACAACTGCCAACATGCCCAGGACTGGTCGCCCCAGCAAGTTCACCCCAAGAGCAGACCGCAAGATGCTAAAAGAGGTATCCAAAAACCCTAAAGTGTCATCTCGAGAACTACAGCAGGCTCTGGCTACTGTTGATGTAGAAGTACATGCCTCTACAATCAGAAAGAGACTGTACAAGTTTAACTTGCATGGGAGGTGTGCAAGGAGGAAACCTTTGCTTTCCAAGAGAAACATCGAGGCCAGACTGACATTTGCCAGCGATAAAGTTGACAAAGACCAGGACTTCTGGAATAATGTTCTTTGGACAGATGAGTCCAAAATTGAATTATTTGGACACAACAGCAGAGGACATGTTTGGCGTAAACCAAACACAGCATTCCAAGAAAAGAACCTCATACCAACTGTGAAGCATGGAGGTGGAAGTGTCATGGTTTGGGGCTGCTTTGCTGCAGCAGGACCTGGTCAGCTCACCATCATAGAATCCACGATGAATTCTACTGTGTATCAGAAGGTGCTTGAAGAACATGTGAGACCATCAGTTAGAAAATTAAAGTTGAAGCGGAACTGGACCATGCAACATGACAATGACCCAAAACATACTAGTAAATCAACCAAAGATTGGCTGAAAAAGAAGAAATGGAGAGTCCTGGAATGGCCAAGTCAAAGTCCAGATTTGAATCCCATTGAGATGCTGTGGGGTGACTTGAAAAGGGCTGTACGTGCAAGAAACCCCTCAAACATCTCACAGCTGAAAAAGTTCTGCATTGAGGAGTGGGGTAAAATTTCCTCAGACCGATGTCGAAGACTGGTAGATGGCTACAAGAACCGTCTCACTGCAGTTATTTCAGCCAAAGGAGGTAACACTCGCTATTAGGGGCAAGGGTGTCCTATCTTTTTCCTCAGTTAGAATAGGCATTTTTGTAGAATGACATTTACAGAAGATCTTGAAAAGACTTTTCTTCAGTTTTCTTTGTTTAGTTGGATTACTTTAATCTCTCTGTATTGTTGAAACGGAGATGAAATAACCATTTATTAAAAATGTTACAAAAAACCACATGCTTTCAAAGGGTGTCCTAATTTTTTCACATGACTGTAGAAGAGGACGAAAAATGCTCAAGGTATTTTTTTAAAAAGAGTTTTAAGTCCAAAGGTGTTTTTAAATCTGTTTTAACTCCTAATGGTGAAGTGTTTGGTGATGAAATGGTGAAGAATATATGTGGTTTTTATGAGACACTTTTTAAAAACGAGAGTCAGGCCACTGATATGGAAATTCTGGAGTATTGTGATGTTTTAACTGATAACATTCCAAAAGAAGAGAAAGAAGGTTTGATAGGAAAAATTAGTGAGGAAGAAGTGAAAAATGCTATACATAGAATGGCCAAAGGGAAAACGCCCGGATGTGATGGTCTCCCTGCAGAATTTTATTGTTTTTACTGGGATGTTATTGGTGAAGAGGTGAGTCGAGTGGTGCATTTTGTTTTTAATAATGGTGTTTTTTCTGCCTCTATGAGAAAAGGAATGGTTACGTTGATATATAAAAAAGGGAATGAAAAGGAGATAAAAAATTGGCGCCCAATAACGTTATTGAACTGTGATTATAAAATTATTACTAAGATAATTGCAAACAGGCTAAGTGAAGTAATAGGTCATATGGTGGGTGAATACCAAGTGTGTGCGGTGCCAGGAAGAAGAATTTCTGATAATTTGGTTTTATTATGTGATTTAATTTATTATGCTGGTTTTAATAACGTTCCTTTATTTATTGAAACAACAGATTTTGAAAAGGCTTATGACAAGGTATCTCATAGATTTTTATTTAGTGTATTAAAGAAGATGGGGATTCCTGAGAAAATTTTAAATGTGATAAGAGGTATGTACAATAATGTTTTTAGTCATGTTTTAATAAATGGGAGGGTGTGTCCGGCAGTAGAGGTTAAGTCTGGGGTTAGACAGGGTTGCCCTCTCTCCCCAATTCTTTTTATATGCGCTATGGAACCGTTATTATTATCCATCCAAAAGGACAAGTGTGTGGATGTTTTTTTTTTACCCGGGGGTTCTGGGAGAAGAATAAAATCCTTTGGGTACATGGATGACGCAGTGTTTGCATGTCAATCACAGTCTGATCTGAACAGAGTGAACCTGCACTTGAGGATTTTTTGCAGTATTGCAGGGATGAATATTAATTGCAGCAAGTGCCAATTTGCCAATTACGGAAAACAAATGGATGTGAATGTACCTGGGATACCAAAAGGAGAAGAAGTGATGGTTTTAGGGGTAATATTTGAAAAAAATAATAAAGGGAAAAAGAGTTATGAAGAATTAGATAAAGAAAATAGAAAAGAAGCAAAATTTTTGGAAATTGAGATTTTTAACCTTGAAAGGGAAGATTTTAATTATCAAATCTGTTATTTTACCCCTGATTTTATACACTGCTATTATTCTGCCACCTGAGAAAATTTGGACGAGAAGAACGACAAGGAGACTTTTTATCTTTTTTTGGGGATCCAAAATGGAGAAGGTTAGAAGGACGGTGGTAATGACAAAGCCTGAACTGGGTGGGTATGATTTCCCTAATTTAGAGGTTTTTTTAAGGATGCATTATTTTTTTGTGGTTTTTAAAATTTTAAAGTGCAACAATAGAACGGCAGCCATGTGTAGGTATCTAGCAGGATGGCTTTGTATTAAATGGAGCTGGTGTGAAAGGGAGCTGGGCAGGCCGATGGCTTACGTTATTCCAAAATTTTATGTGGCGCTCAGATCCTTTTATGATCAGTACGGCTTAGGCTCCTTAAGTAAAACTTAAAAAAATGAAATTATAAAAATTGGAAGGAAAAATGAATTACAATGTGATGTGCCATTCTGCAATACCACACAAGCTGCGAAAATATGGAGACTTTTTAATGTGGTTGGCCTATCAAATAAACAAAAATATGTCACGTGGTTATGTTTCCATGGATGCCTCCCAACCAGATTTTTCATGAATTCAAGAGTAGTGCAAGTGACTGAGAGATGCCCGAGAGAAGGTTGTGGAGGCATAGAAGATCTTTTTCATTTATTCTGGGATTGTTTTTACACTAAAGAAGTTTTTAGTGTTTTAAAAGCTCTTTTTATTGCACTTACAGGTTGGAGGGATTTTAGTTATGAGAAGGTTTTTATTGGACAAGATTTTAGAATATTATCTAATTCACGTATGGCATGGTTGTTGTTTTCCGTTTTTAAAGAAGTGTTGTGGGACTCTAGAAATCTTGTGGTTTTTAAAAATGTTATTTTATCCCCAAAAGAGGCGTCAAAAGTGTTTTTATCCAGGATTTTTACGATATTTTTACTGGATAAGAAGAGGATTGGAGGAGGAGAGGCTGAAAAAATATGGAAGGTAAAACAATGGAAAAACTACGTGAGTAAATCTTGACCTTTTTTTTATTAGTATTTTATTTTCAGTAGGGTTCCAGTGATGTATATAAGACATTTTTTAGACTGAGCCACTTAAGTGTGGACTGAGTGGAAGATTAATGTCTATTTACTGAGGAAAAAAAAAAAAATTGCTGTAACCCAGGGATCGCTTCTCGGCCTTTTGGCTAAGATCAAGTGTAGGGATACACTGGTCTTGGCCAGAGGTGCCCCGGGTACCCAGACCCTCGGCTTGGAGTGCAGGCTGCAGTTGATATCCGTAGTTGAATCTCCTGCTGCTATTGGGGGAACGGATTAGTCCCGGGGCAACGAGAGGCGATCCCCCCTTCTGTCACTGCACATAGCTGCAGGGGGCAGTCTGCAGAACTGCAGAAAGGACCTGGATTTAAGTTCCTGTGGAAAGACTGTTAACGTCTTGGAGATGGATTTGGCAAAGAAAAAGAACTGCTTGCGGTTTATTTCCAAGGGAGACCTTGAGAGAACCTGGGATGAGGACTATGTTCTGGATTTATTGAATCGTTTTGGAGGAATCAACAAAGACGAGATTTTTTGTATGCAAAGAGACATGAGGAAAAGATCCTTTGATGTGACTTTGAGTTCTGAGAAGAGATGCTTGGACTTTTTTTCCGCTTGGAATAAAGTAAGGTTTTGTTTTTCAAAGATTGATGTTTTCGTTTCCTGTTTGGATATTCCGAGGAAGATGGTAATTGAGATGGAAGACCCGTTTGTGGAGATCGGTGAAATTCAGGACTTTCTTGAAAGTTATGGACTTATTGTACAGTTTGAAAATAACTTTTTGAACTCTGTCGGTATTTGGAACGGTAAAAGATTTCTTGATTGGTGCAGAGATGGACTTAATTTTACTGATGGGAGAATATGTATAGGTGATAAGAAAGGTTTTTGTTATTGGGAAATTATAAGGAAGTTCAATAAAAATGAAGAAGGGAGAGAAATAGTTAAAAGTGTTAATAAAAAGGTTTTAGAGGAAAATTTTGTGGAAAAGTCTGTGAAGGAGAAAGAAAAGTGGCAAGTTATAGATTTGCAACAAGTTACTAAAAAAGAAAGATGCAAGATAGTACAGAGAAAAGGTGAGGTGGGAAAGCAAGATATTAGAATATCTGAGGGTAATTTTGTTAAAGATCAGCAATTCTTGAAAGGGGAAGAAAGGGAAGTTGAGAAGTATTTCACTAGGAAAAGTGTGGATTATATTGTTGAAGAAATAGAAGATGATGAAAAAGAAAAAAGGAAAACGTAGAAAGAGTGTTGAATTTTGTAATTAAAGTGGATAACGGTATTAGTTATGTGATGATAATAACATTCTGTTTGGAAAGTTATATATTATGTGTTTCAAATTCTGTAAATTAAAGTGGATAACGGTTTTAGTTATGTGATGATAACAACATTTTGTTTAGAAAGTTATATATTATGTGTTTAAAATTATATATTATGTACTTTCTTTATTTATTATTTTACAAATATTGGTTTCCTTCTTTTTGTATTTGTTTTCTTCGTTAATAAAGTTATGTTGAAACCCTCTAGTTTTCATTCTCACTCAAAACATACTTGTTATTACAAATGTAGACAACATTCCATTATTTTTGGTTTCTAGAATGATGATATGCAAATTAACATCTTCTGCCATAGGCTTATGGAAGCTAATTTGCATATCTTTCCCAGAAATCCATAGTAGCATTGTGTAGCTTGCCATGCACAAGCATGTATTTCGCAGAATTGGGGCTCCCCTAGGTGCATCAGGAGCTCTCCTTCATGTAAAAGGGCACCCGTTTAAAGATAGATAAATTGGATTGAGTAACTCTCTTTGTTGCAGCAATAGTTTTTTCTGTCTCATATTGTCTCCCTGTAGTTTTCACTCTCACTCAAAACATAGTTATTACGAATGTAGAACACAATCCATTATTTTTGGTTTCTAGAATGATGATATGCAAATTAACATCTTCTGCCATAGGCTTATGGAAGCTCATTTGCATATCTTTCCCAGAAATCCATAGTAGCATTGTGTAGCTTGCCATGCCAATCATGTATTTCGCAGAATTGAGGCTCCCCTTGGTGCTTAAGGAGCTCTCCTTAATGTAAAAGGGTACCCGTTAAAAGATAGATAAATTGGATTGAGTAACTCTCTTTGTTGCAGCAATAGTTTTTTCTGTCTCATATTGTCTCCCTGTAGTTTTCACTCTCACTCAAAACATAGTTATTATGAATGTAGACAACAATCCATTATTTTTGGTTTCTAGAATGATGATATGCAAATTAACATCTTCTGCCATAGGCTTATGGAAGCTAATTTGCATATCTTTCCCAGAAATCCATAGTAGCATTGTGTAGCTTGCCATGCACAATCATGTATTTTGCAGAATTGAGGCTCCCCTTGGTGCATCAGGAGCTCTCCTTAACCACCTCAGCCCCCAGTGCTTAAACACCCTGAAAGACCAGGCCACTTTTTACACTTCTGACCTACACTACTTTCACCGTTTATTGCTCGGTCATGCAACTTACCACCCAAATGAATTTTACCTCCTTTTCTTCTCACTAATAGAGCTTTCATTTGGTGGTATTTCATTGCTGCTGACATTTTTACTTTTTTTGTTATTAATCGAAATTTAACGATTTTTTTGCAAAAAAATGACATTTTTCACGTTCAGTTGTAAAATTTTGCAAAAAAAACGACATCCATATAGAAATTTTGCTCTAAATTTATAGTTCTACATGTCTTTGATAAAAAAAAAATGTTTGGGTAAAAAAAAAATGGTTTGGGTAAAAGTTATAGCGTTTACAAACTATGGTACAAAAATGTGAATTTCCGCTTTTTGAAGCAGCTCTGACTTTCTGAGCACCTGTCATGTTTCCTGAGGTTCTACAATGCCCAGACAGTACAAACACCCCACAAATGACCCCATTTCTGAAAGTACACACCCTAAGGTATTCGCTGATGGGCATAGTGAGTTCATAGAACTTTTTATTTTTTGTCACAAGTTAGCGGAAAATGATGATTTTTTTTTTTTTTTTTTTTTCTTACAAAGTCTCATATTCCACTAACTTGTGACAAAAAATAAAAAGTTCTATGAACTCACTATGCCCATCAGCGAATACCTTGGGGTCTTTTCTTTCCAAAATGGGGTCACTTGTGGGGTAGTTATACTGCCCTGGCATTCTAGGGGCCCAAATGTGTGGTAAGGAGTTTGAAATCAAATTCTGTAAAAAATGACCTGTGAAATCCGAAAGGTGCTCTTTGGAATATGGGCCCCTTTGCCCACCTAGGCTGCAAAAAAGTGTCACACATCTGGTATCTCCGTACTCAGGAGAAGGTGGGGAATGTGTTTTGGGGTGTCATTTTATATATACCCATGCTGGGTGAGAGAAATATCTTGGCAAAAGACAACTTTTCCCATTTTTTTATACAAAGTTGTCATTTGACCAAGATATTTATCTCACCCAGCATGGGTATATGTAAAAAGACACCCCAAAACACATTCCTCAACTTCTCCTGAGTACGGGGATACCAGATGTGTGACACTTTTTTGCAGCCTAGGTGGGCAAAGGGGCCCATATTCCAAAGAGCACCTTTCGGATTTCACTCCTCATTTTTTCCTGAATTTGATTTCAAACTCCTTACCACACATTTGGGCCCCTAGAATACCAGGGCAGTATAACTACCCCACAAGTGACCCCATTTTGGAAAGAAGACACCCCAAGGTATTCCGTGAGGGGCATGGCGAGTTCCTAGAATTTTTTATTTTTTGTCACAAGTTAGTGGAAAATGATGATTTTTTTTTTTTTTTTTTTCATACAAAGTCTCATATTCCACAAACTTGTGACAAAAAATAAAAACTTCCATGAACTCACTATGCCCATCAGCGAATACCTTGGGGTCTCTTCTTTCCAAAATGGGGTCACTTGTGGGGTAGTTATACTGCCCTGGCATTCTAGGGACCCAAATGTGTGGTAAGTAGGTAAATGACCTGTGAAATCCGAAAGGTGCTCTTTGGAATGTGGGCCCCTTTGCCCACCTAGGCTGCAAAAAAGTGTCACACATCTGGTATCTCTGTATTCAGGAGAAGTTGAGGAATGTGTTTTGGGGTGTCTTTTTACATATACCCATGCTGGGTGAGATAAATATCTTGGTCAAATGCCAACTTTGTATAAAAAAATGGGAAAAGTTGTCTTTTGCCAAGATATTTCTCTCACCCAGCATGGGTATATGTAAAATGACACCCCAAAACACATTCCCCAACTTCTCCCGATTACGGAGATACCAGATGTGTGACACTTTTTTGCAGCCGAGGTGGGCAAAGGGGCCCATATTCAAAAGAGCACCTTTCGGATTTCACAGGTCATTTTTTACAGAATTTGATTTCAAACTCCTTACCACACATTTGGGCCCCTAGAATGCCAGGGCAGTATAACTACCCCACAAGTGACCCCATTTTGGAAAGAAGAGACCCCAAGGTATTCGCTGATGGGCATAGTGAGTTCATGGAAGTTTTTATTTTTTGTCACAAGTTAGTGGAATATGAGACTTTGTATGAAAAAAAAAAAAGAAAAAAATAAGCATTTTCCACTAACTTGTGACAAAAAATAAAAAATTCTAGGAACTCGCCATGCCCCTCACGGAATACCTTGGGGTGTCTTCTTTCCAAAATGGGGTCACTTGTGGGGTAGTTATACTGCCCTGGCATTTTCCAGGGGCCCTAATGTGTGGTAAGTAGGTAAATGACCTGTGAAATCCTAAAGGTGCTCTTTGGAATATGGGCCCCTTTGCCCACCTAGGCTGCAAAAAAGTGTCACACATGTGGTATCGCCGTATTCAGGAGAAGTTGGGGAATGTGTTTTGGGGTGTCATTTTACATATACCCATGCTGGGTGAGAGAAATATCTTGGCAAAAGACAACTTTTCCCATTTTTTTATACAAAGTTGGCATTTGACCAAGATATTTCTCTCACCCAGCATGGGTATATGTAAAATGACACCCCAAAACACATTCCCCAACTTCTCCTGAGTACGGCGATACCAGATGTGTGACACTTTTTTGCAGCCTAGATGCGCAAAGGTGCCCAAATTCCTTTTAGGAGGGCATTTTTAGACATTTGGATACCAGACTTCTTCTCACGCTTTGGGGCCCCTAGAATGCCAGGGCAGTATAAATACCCCACATGTGATCCCATTTTGGAAAGAAGACACCCCAAGGTATTCAATGAGGGGCATGGCGAGTTCATAGAAAAAAATTTTTTTTGGCACAAGTTAGCGGAAATTGATATTTTTAATTTTTTTCTCACAAAGTCTCCCGTTCCGCTAACTTGGGACAAAAATTTCAATCTTTCATGGACTCAATAGGCCCCTCACGGAATACCTGGGGGTGTCTTCTTTCCGAAATGGGGTCACATGTGGGGTATTTATACTGCCCTGGCATTCTAGGGGCCCTAAAGCGTGAGAAGAAGTCTGGAATATAAATGTCTAAAAAATTTTACGCATTTGGATTCCGTGAGGGGTATGGTGAGTTCATGTGAGATTTTATTTTTTGACACAAGTTAGTGGAATATGAGACTTTGTAAGAAAAAAAAAAAAAAATTACGCTAACTTGGGCCAAAAAAATATCTGAATGGAGCCTTACAGAGGGGTGATCAATGACAGGGGGGTGATCAATGACAGGGGGGTGATCAATGACAGGGGGGTGATCAATGACAGGGGGGTGATCAGGGAGTCTATATGGGGTGATAACCACAGTCATTGATCACGCCCGTGTAAGGCTTCATTCAGACGTCCGGATGCGTTTTGCGGATCCGATCCATCTATCAGTGCATCCGTAAAAATCATGCGGACATCTGAATGGAGCTTTACAGGGGGGTAATCAATGACAGGCGGGTAATCAGGGAGTCTATATGGGGTGATCACCACAGTCATTGATCACGCCCCTGTAAGGCTTCATTCAGACGTCCGGATGCGTTTTGCGGATCCGATCCATCTATCAGTGCATCCGTAAAAATCATGCGGACATCTGAATGGAGCTTTACAGGGGGGTAATCAATGACAGGGGGGTAATCAATGACAGGGGGGTGATCAGGGAGTCTATATGGGGTGATCACCACAGTCATTGATCATGCCCCTGTAAGGCTTCATTCAGACGTCCGGATGCGTTTTGCGGATCCGATCCATCTATCAGTGCATCCGTAAAAATCATGCGGACATCTGAATGGAGCTTTACAGGGGGGTAATCAATGACAGGGGGGTGATCACCACAGTCATTGATCATGCCCCTGTAAGGCTTCATTCAGACGACCGGATGCGTTTTGCGGATCCGATCCATGTATCAGTGCATCCGTAAAAATCATGCGGACATCTGAATGGAGCTTTACAGGGGTGGGATCAGGGAGTCTATATGGGGTGATCACCACAGTCATTGATCATGCCCCTGTAAGGCTTCATTCAGACGTCCGGATGCATTTTGCGGATCCGATCCATCTATCAGTGCATCCGTAAAAATCATGCGGACATCTGAATGGAGCTTTACAGGGGGGTAATCAATGACAGGGGGGTAATCAATGACAGGGGGGTGATCAGGGAGTCTATATGGGGTGATCACCACAGTCATTGATCATGCCCCTGTAAGGCTTCATTCAGACGTCCGGATGCGTTTTGCGGATCTGATCCATTTATCAGTGCATCCGTAAAAATCATGCGGACATCTGAATGGAGCTTTACAGGGGGGTAATCAATGACAGGGGGGTGATCACCACAGTCATTGATCATGCCCCTGTAAGGCTTCATTCAGACGACCGGATGCGTTTTGCGGATCCGATCCATGTATCAGTGCATCCGTAAAAATCATGCGGACATCTGAATGGAGCTTTACAGGGGGGTAATCAATGACAGGGGGGTGATCAGGGAGTCTATATGGGGTGATCACCACAGTCATTGATCACGCCCCTGTAAGGCTTCATTCAGACGTCCGGATGCGTTTTGCGGATCCGATCCATCTATCAGTGGATCCGTAAAAATCATGCGGACGTCTGAATGGAGCTGTACAGGGGGTTGATCAATGACAGGGGGGTAATCAATGACAGGGGGGTGATCAGGGAGTCTATATGGGGTGATCAGGGGTGATTAGGGGTGATCAGGGGCTAATAAGGGGTTAATAAGTGACGGGGGGGTGTAGTGTAGTGTAGTGGTGCTTGGTGCTACTTTACTGAGCTACCTGTGTCCTCTGGTGGTCGATCCAAACAAAGGGGACCACCAGAGGACCAGGTAGCAGGTATATTAGACGCTGTTATCAAAACAGCGTCTAATATACCTGTTAGGGGTTAAAAAAAACACATCTCCAGCCTGCCAGCGAACGATCGCCGCTGGCAGGCTGGAGATCAACTCTCTTACCTTCCGTTCCTGTGAGCGCGCGCGCGCCTGTGTGCGCGCGTTCACAGGAAGTCTCGCGTCTCGCGAGATGACGCGTATATGCGTGACTGTGCGCAGCGCTGCCACCTCCGGAACGCGATCCTGCGTTAGGCGGTCCGGAGGTGGTTAATGTAAAAGGGTACCCGTTTAAAGATAGATAAATTGGCTTCAGTATGTCTCTTTGTTGCAGCAATAGTTTTCTCTGTCTCATATGGGCTCCCTCTAGTTTTCACTCTCACTCAAAACATACTTGTTATTACGAATGTAGACGACAATCCATTATTTTTGGTTTCTAGAATGATAATATGCAAATTAACATCTTCTGCCATAGGCTTATGGAAGCTAATTTGCATATCTTTCCCAGAAATCCATAGTAGCATTGTGTAGCTTGCCATGCATTTCTCAGAATTGGGGCTCTCCTAGGTGCATCAGGAGCTCTCCTTAATGAAAAAGGGTACCCGTTTAACGATAGATAAATTGGATTGAGTAACTGTCTTTGTTGCTGCAATAGTTTTCCCTGTCTCATATGCTATTGCTGTGGCCCAGGGATCGCTATTCGGTCTTTTGGCGAAGATCTAGGTTTATTTCCTGGTCTGAGCTGAGGGGTGTTTTCATAGGGTCCTCCTTGGGAGCGCCCTGGATGCTCGAGTGGGGATCTCTTCTTATGCGACAGGATGGCGTCTTTTCATGGTGGACAAGACACAATCTGCTTCCAGGTCAAGCCTGAATTCAAGAAGGAGGTAACTCTGAAGACAATCGTGGAGGAAATTATCTTTAAGGTACTGCAATTGAAATCCCAAGATGTGGAATGTTTACAGGATTTTCCTTCCAAGGGATTTTTGATTTGACTTTATATTCAGAAGCAGACTGTTTGAATGCGGTGGCGAAAATTTTGGCAAGTAGAGAGGCTATTCTCGACAAAGTGAATGTTGAACCTTGTTTCAAGTAATATCGGCGGAAATTGATTGTCCATATGTATAACCCTAGGATAAACATTGACATTGTTAAAACATATCTTTACCGCTTTTGTGAGCAAATCGACGGAGGAGATAAGATGCTTAACAAATGGGGTATGCATAATGGAAAATGGAAGTTCTTTGTTGTATTTAAAAAGGACAATACTAGCCTTGAAGGATACATTTGTCCCCCTGCGAATTTTACAATCGGAGGAGAAAGAGGCTATTGTTTTTTTGAGGGGCAAACCTCTTATTGTCGTAACTGTAATAAGTACGGACATACAAAAGACCTCTGTCAGAAGGGGGTGGTTTGTAAAAACTGTGGTAACCCGGGTCATAAGTCTATCAATTGTAAAAATGAACGGGTGTGTGATCTGTGTGGAATGGCGGGGCATATGGCCAGAGCATGTGATAGAGGTGGAAAAATCCTTTTTTCCAAAATGGTGAAGGATGGTGGGAGGAGGAGAGAAATGGTGCGTGAAATGGCGCGTTTGGCAGAAGAGGAGGGCTTGTCCACGAACCAATGTGACGGTGGAGCTCCCTCCTCTCTGGTTAATGAAATGGGAGAAAATAATGTGGTAGTGGAACCTCCTCTTGACCGTGATGATGGTGTCCACATGGAGATTTTTTCAGGTAACTCCCAACAAGGTGCAGAGGAGGTGAATGTTGGGGAGGAAAATGTGGAAATGATGATTCAGGAGATTTCTAATGAAATAAGTGGAGAAGTTTTGGATGTGATGAGCCCAATCAGTCCATCTACCTTTTGTGAAGTTGATTCTGAAGATGGGATAACACCTGGTCAAAGATGTGTTGCAAAGTCTTCTGGGGAGGAAGAAGGGGAGTGGTCTGGGGGTGGTATGCACAAAAGACTTAAGTATGAGCATGCAAATAGGTTTGAGGCTTTGTCCTCCCTTGCAGGGGATTGTGGCAACGCCTCTCAGGGTTCGCCTGGTAATGAGTTTTTAGAGCAAGAAAGTGTAGATAGGTTGATGAGAGTCAGTCTAAGTAGAAATGCCAAGAATTAAGATGGATTGGAGGTATTACTTTATTATAGTCACTATGAGTTTAGTAGTGGCATCTTGGAATTTGAGAAGTATAGGGAATGTTCATAGAAGGGCAGGTGTCTTTGATAAACTAGGTAAAATGAGTGTTGACCTCTTTTGCTTACAGGAATGTGCCATTAGTGTCGTCCCTTTGGATTCTGAATGGTGTCACGGTAATTCCTTTTGGTCTCCTTGTAGTGAGAATAAGAATACGGGGGTAGGGGTATTGGTCAAAAACAAAAATATAGTTGTAAAAGAATTTAAAATTGTGATCCCAGGAAGGTTTGTTATTCTGGAATTTGATTTTTTGGGGCAAAGTATGAGGATTTTTAATTTATATGCTCCGGTGGAGAAAAAGGATAGGATTAATTTTTTTTAAGTAGTAAAATTTTATTTGCCAGGTAGAACATCTACAATTGTGGCAGGCGATTTTAATTGTATTAGGTTTGCTACTGATAGAGAGGGTGTGGCTGAGTCTAAGCTAGACGCTTCTTCTATAGCTTTAAACCAAATTATCCAAGATCTACACTACCAGGATGCTGGTCTATTGGTTGATAGTGTAGATAGATTTACTTTTCTTGCTGAAAGTGGTACTGTAAAATCAAGATTAGATTTTCTTTTGTTTTCTCAAGGGATCAAAATTAAGAATTGTAAGCACTTGATGGTTGGTGTTTCTGATCATAAAATTGTTAAAGCGGAGGTTTGTATGACAGTCTGTGACCTTTGGAAAGGGGTTATGGAAGTTGAACATTAGCTTGCTAGAAGACAAAGATGTGATGCAAGAGTTAGAAAAATTATTTAACTACTGTGTTGGGAAACAAAAAGGGTTTGTCAATATATTACAGTGGTGGGATTGGACTAAAAAGAGGATGACTGATTATCTTAAAGGCGTTGGTGTCTGGAAAGCCAGAAAAGAAAAAGAAAGAGAAGTTGTTTTAGTGAAAAGACTAGAGATCTTATACAAATTAAAAAGTGTTGGTTTTGAGGTAGAGGGAGAGTTGAGTAAAGTGAAAGAGGAAATAAGAAAAGGGCTGATGGAACGAGGGAAAAGGATTGTGTTACAGGCAAAAGTTAAACATTTGGAAGAGCATGAACAGTGCACTGGATATTTCTTCAAAAAGTGTTTTAAGGCAAAAGGCTTTTTTGATTCTGTGCTGTCTGTGGGTGGTGAGGTAACTGGAGATAAAATGATTAATGAAATTAGTAAGTTCTATGAATCTTTATTTGGTCAGGATAATGCAGCATCAGATAAAGAAATTGAAGAATATTGTAAGGTTTTGGAAAATAATATCCCAAGAGGTGAGTTGGATTTTTTGGAGGAGGAAATCACTGAGGATGAAGTTAAAAAGGTGATAAGTGCTATGGCAAAAGGTAAAACTCTGGGTATTGACGGGCTTCCTGTTGAATTTTATATTTCTTGTTGGTCTTTCATTAAAGATCAGATGGTGGGTGTCATCAAATATGCCTTTAACTCCGGTTCGTTGTCTGAGTCGATGAAGCAAGGGGTAGTCACTTTGATCTATAAGAAAGGTGATAGGAGAGAAGTTAAAAACTGGAGACCAACTACCCGATTAACTAGTGACTATAAGGTCTTAGCAAAAATTGTGGCTAGCAGACTTAGTCATGTAATTAAGTTTATGATTGGCGTACATCAAACTTGTGCTATCCCGGGAAGATGGATATCTGATAATTTATTGCTCTTGAGAGATATGATTTTTCATGCGAATAATGCTCAATTCCCTTTGATTTTGGAAGGTATTGATTTAGAGAAAGCCTTTGACAAAGTTTCTCACCGTTTTATGTTTACTACTTTGACAAAGATGGGAGTGCCACAGAAATTACTTACAGTCATACAGGGTCTATATAAGGAGGTGGGTAGTAGGATCCTGGTCAACGGTCATGTTGGTTCAAATATTCAAATTAAATCAGGAGTGAGGCAGGGATGTCCGCTTTCACCTATCCTCTTTATTTGTGTAATGGAAGGATTATTGATGACCTTGCAAAAAGACAAACATGTATTTGGTTTCCATATTCCTGGTGGGGATGGGCAGAATGTTAAATCTTTAGCATATATGGACGATGTGGTCTTTGTGTGTGGATCACAGGCGGATCTAAATCGTGCAAATCTGCATTTGAAAATCTTTTGTGCTGTAGCTGGAATGCGAGTCAACTGGAATAAGTTTCAAATATGTAACTTTGGGAGGAAGGTGGAAATCAATGTGAGAGAAGTACCGCAAAAAGAGGATATTGAAGTGCTAGGGGTAGTTTTCGAGAACAATCTCAAAGGAAAACAGAGTTTTGATAAATTAGAAGCTAAAATCGATATGAAACTAGCATTCTGGAAATTACGGGATCTATCTCTGAAAGGCAAGATATTAATAATTAAAGCTATAATATTGCCATTACTTTTGTACACAGCTGTGATCTTCCCACCTGGGAAATTATGGTTGAGAAGAATAACTAGGAAACTATTTGTCTTCTTCTGGAGCTCTAAAATGGAGAGGTCCAGAAGAGAGACTGTAATGAAGAGGAGAACTTTTGGGGGATATGAGTTTCCAAATATTGATTTCTTTTTGAACATGCATTACTTTCTTTTGATTTATAAAATTGTTAAAACTGAAAGTAGAACAGCTTGTATGATAAAATATTTGACAGGATGGCTGTTTGTTAAATGGAAATGGATTGGAAAAGACCTGCGGAAACCAGTGTCGCAGATCCTACCTGCTTTCTATGTGACCATGAGATCTTTTTATGAAAAATATGATCTGTGTTGTATAACTAACATCAACAAAAAAACATTAATGGGATGCCTAAGAAATAATGAAGTAATAAGTGATGTGCCTTTCCTAAATGCTAAACAGTCAGAGTTTATATGGAAACTTTTTCGGACCCCAGGAATTCTTAATAGATATCTGGACATTGCTTGGATGACTTTACATGGGTGTCTGCCTACACGAGCCTTCCTGAGAACAAGAGGTATAGACGTTGTGGAAGTATGTCCAAGAGACGGATGTGGAGGGGTGGAGGATCTGGAACATATTTTTTGGTCCTGTGTGTTCACAAAACAGGTTCTGTTGCACTTGAAAGGTTGGCTGAAGATTATATTTGATTCTGATTATGGATATGAACACTTATTGATTGGACATGATTTTTCTAGAAGAGTGGAAACCAGAATATATTGGATTATTTTCACGATACTAAAAGCAACGTTATGGGATGTGAGAAACCTTTTAATTTTTAGGAAAACCAAAATATCTGAGCAGAATACGGTGAAATTATTTCTTTCTAGGGTTTATTTAGTGGTTTTGCATGATCGGAAAAGATGGGATAAAGGGAAAGCTGAGGAATGGTGGAAATTTGAAAAATGGAAACATTTGTGTTAAAAGAGTCTGTGAAGTATTTTCTATTCTTTTAATAAAAGTAAAATAAGTCCAGATGATGTTGAGATCACTTGAATATGGTGAGTCACTGAATAGTGAAATGACCAGAGGTTCAAGAGTGTTTTATTGACTGATGGATTTAGAAAAAAAAAAAAATAAAATTGCTGTAACTTAGAGATCGCTTCTCGGCCTTTTGGCTAGGATCAGGTGTAGAGATACATAGGATCTTGGCTGGAAGGTGCCTGGGGTACCCGATTCCTCGGCCTTGGGGGACGGCGTGAGTTTATAGCCTGCGTTGTGCCCCCTTGCTGCTATAGGGGATAGGCTTAGTCCCCAGGCAACGGGAGGCGATCGCGTCTTTTTATGGTTCTCGGTCCAGGGAAGACGTTTTTGAGCGTGGATTAAGGGCGTGAAGGCGACATATTTTCTCCGGCTTCGTGACGTGGATCTAGTGCGGCACCGAGAGGTGCTGTCTCGATCCCGGTGAGAGGTAGCCCAGGGTCTCCGGATCCCTGGCCTCAGGGGTGGGTCCTGGAGGATCTGAACCCCTGTTGCTGGAGGTGACGGTTGAACCCCTGGACGTCGGACATTTTTTGTCGCGATTGCGACCTCTTTTGAGATCTTGACGGTCGGTTTCGGTTGCGGAACGGAACATCTGGGAGAGGCTGATAGTACCTGGAATACTCTGATCCTTGGCTTGGGGTGTGGTACCCTACCTTACGGGTTGGGGCGCTGCACCTGAGGTTTCCAGGGTAGGAGCTTGTTTTCCTCGGGATACTGAGAATGCCATTTTCCTTTGGCTTTGCATCCGGGGAGACCCGGTTGCGCCAATCAGTCAGAATCGAGGTGGAGGAAAGCCATCGACAGCAGAAGAACCTCCGCTATGTGGTGGCGGAGGTTTTGCTGGGCTACTTCAGGCTCCTCAAGTCTGACATCCTGTGTTTGAGAGACCAGGAAATACAAGGGCGATATACCATTACCTTTGAGGCTTCAAGCTGCTGCGATAACATATATGAAAGACTGAGCGTGGCGGACCCAAATGATAAGAGGTTGGATGGCCTCGATTTCTCCTTCCTCTACGGAGAGGAAGAGAGATCTTTGATTGTAGTGATGTACAATCCCTTCTTTATACAGACCTTCCTCAGTCGGTACTGCCGTTCCATCCGTCTCGAGAAAAAGATCCTGAACGGAGAGGGTCTATGGAACGGCAAGAGGAAATATTGGGTCATTTTGAAGGAGGACCCTGGCGGTATAGGAGGTCTGTCGCACCCGCCCTCGCAGTTCTCCATAGGAAGTCACCGTGGCTTCCTTTATTACAACCAAATGCCCACTTTCTGCAGGAAGTGCTTGCAGTACGGGCACGTTCAGGGGAACTGCGAGAACGCAAAAGAGGTGCGGTGCAACAATTGTGGCAGACTCGGGCATGTTGCCTCAAAATGCACAAGTGAAAGGGTGTGCTCCTTGTGTGGGACAAGGGGACACATTTTTCGAGATTGTCCCATGAAGGCAAACAAACTGGCCAGCAGTCGGCAGGGGGTGCACACTCTATGGTTAAAACCCTGAGCATGAGTGTTATGGTTAAGCCCGGAGCTCCAAAGGTGGACTCTGAGGCTGGGCAGGAGAGTGCTGCAGGCCCCTCTGACAAAACTGTGGAATCGACAGTGAGATCTGGGCATGAGACAACGGGCGAGGTCTCTCGGGAACCTCCCACGAAAGGTCTGCAAAGACTTTCTCGAGAAGGGCGTAGGCCGGATGTGGGACTTGAACAGGGCACACCTACTCCAAAAGGGGGTCCTGTGAAAGACCCTGGCACGACCAAGCCTGAGCCTTCCTTGACCCCTAAAAGTGGGAAGGTGAAGAAAAGTCTAGAGCAAAGACTCCCTGTACCTTTGACAGGAGGTCAAGCGAGGAAGGACGAAAGGCATAGTCGGAGTCAATCATGGGAGAGGCCAGAGCCACAGTCTGAAACAGCGGTTGTTTCGGATGAGGCGATGAAGACCTCTCGAGACAGATCGGGTTCCTTTTCAAGGAGAGTCTCGCTAGGCTCCTCACAGCCGACTGGAGTAACCCGAGGAGATGAGGCGGATGATGACGGCACGATCTTAAAGGCCTTGTCTAGTGAGGGCGGAGACGAGATGGACAGCAGCCATTCCTGGAAAAGGCCAAGAGAAGAGGATAGAGCAAAAAAACGAAGTAAACATCGAAGTACGGAGGATCCAGAACCTCGATCGGAGTATTTGCCAGATCCGGATTCTGCTAGTATTACAGACTTTCTGACCCCCGGAAAAGGAGATGATGAATCCCTGCGAATTGAAGATCCTGGATCGCCTGGATCGGACTCTGATGTTTAAATGGTTGTTCCCATCAATGTAGTCTCACTAAATGTGAGATCCTTAAAGAGCTGTGTGCGCAGAGCTGCTTTGTTTTCATATTTAGAGACTGTAAATTTTGACATTTGCTTACTTCAAGAATGCAGGATTGAGAGTGATATCGAATACGTGAACCTAAAAAAAGATTGGACATTGGGCTCCTCGGTTTGGTCAGGCGCAAACGATTGTCGTGCTTCAGGTGTTGGTTTATTATGCCGCAGTCACCAAATTACTATACAATCTGTTTTAGAAATTATGCCGGGTAGAGCAATTTTAATTTATTTATCTTTTAAAGGTTTTACTATTCGTGTTTTAAATGTATATGCACCACCCACAAAACAAGAAAGAGCTGAGTTATTTGAGATTTTACCTTTATTTTGTGTTGGCGCTTCCCCTTTGTTGGTAGGTGGGGATTTTAACTGTATACGTGATGGAGAACACCGACAGGGGGGGAGTGCCACCTCTAGAGACCGTACTTCTTACCTGCTGAAACATATTTTAGATGATTTTAGGTTAAAAGATTGCTGGAAGGAGCTCTCGCCGTCTGACCTGGCCCCCACGTAGTCTAACGGGAGGGTAAGTTCCAGAATCGATTTTATCTTTGTTTCTAATTCTTTTACCCCCAGAAGCTGTACCGTTTTATCTAATATATTTTCAGATCACAAACTCCTCTCAGTTAAATTAGAGCTAGAAGGGGAATCAAAAACCAAACAGGGTCCCTGGAGGCTGAATGTTACACTTCTAGAGGACCCTGAAATAAAAGAGGAGTTTGTGAGTTCCTACCAGTTGTGGCAGTCCCAGAGGCCATCAAGTCAGGCAATGCTACACTGGTGGGAAAAAAACTAAACCTAAAATTAAAAAGTTTTTTTTAGAAGCAGGTAAGAGGAAGGCCAGAGAGAAAAAAAAATGGTATTATGTTTTAAATAAACGTTTGCATGTGCTTTTTAAATTAAAGGAAATTGGTATGGATGTGACTGATGACATTTTAAAAGTTAAAACTGAAATTAAAAAAGCTGTTGATGATAAAGGAAAACAGATAATTTTTAATTCACATGTACAATACTTGGAAGAAGGTGAAAAGCGCTCGAGGTTTTTCTTCAAGAAGGTGATGGACAAACGCAACGCAATTCAAAATCTAGAAGGCGAGTCCACAATAAAAGGTATGCTAGATGCAGCTTTTAACTTTTATCAGTCACTCTTTTCTAGGAAAAATATTGACTCATCCTTTTTAGAAGATGTTCTTAATTCTCTTGATTTTAAGCTAGACCTTTTAGACCAGGAAGTTTTAACTCAGGATATTATTTTAGAGGAACTTTTAGTTGTTTTTAAAAGTTTTTCTAATGGTAAAGCCCCCGGAGTAGATGGTCTACCTATTGAATTTTATCTAGCTTTTTGGAACATTTTAAAGGATGATTTACTTTTATTATATAAAGAAGTTTTTATTACTAATGAATTACCCCCCTCTTGGAGACAGGGTATAGTGTCCTTAATTTTTAAAAAAGGTGACAGAAACAGTCTTAAAAACTGGCGCCCCATTACATTATTAAATGTTGACTATAAAGTCCTGGCCAAGCTAATAGCAACTCGTTTTAAGCCTTTTATATATAAAATTATCCATCCCAGTCAAGTGTGTGGGGTGCCAGGTAGATCTATTGCCGAATCCCTAAATATTTTACGCGATATTATATGGTATTTTAAAGATAGAAATCAAAATCTAGCCATTTTATCCCTAGACTTCGAAAAGGCGTTCGACCGAGTATCCCACGAATACCTTTTTCTTGTTCTTAAAAAGTTGGCAGTCCCTGATAAAATTTTAAGTTGTATTAAGCTTTTATATCAGTCTTGTTTTAGCCAAATTTCTATTAATGGATTTTTAACAAAGGAAGTATCGCTTTTATCTGGGGTTAAACAGGGGTGTCCTTTATCTCCTCTCCTTTTTATATGCGCAATAGAGCCCCTGTTGGCACTCCTCAGGAAGGACAAGGTAATTAGAGGAGTGCCAATACCGGGAGGGAGAGGAGACCAGGTTAAAGTCTTAGGTTATATGGATGATATAACAATATTATGTTCAGATTCCCCATCCTTGCGAAGAGCCCTTAGAACTACAGTCCTGGCCAAAAGTTTTGAGAATTAGATAAATATTGGAAATTGGAAAAGTTGCTGCTTAAGTTTTTATAATAGCAATTTGCATATACTCCAGAATGTTATGAAGAGTGATCAGATGAATTGCATAGTCCTTCTTTGCCATGAAAATTAACTTAATCCCAAAAAAACCTTTCCACTGCATTTCATTGCTGTCATTAAAGGACCTGCTGAGATCATTTCAGTAATCGTCTTGTTAACTCAGGTGAGAATGTTGACGAGCACAAGGCTGGAGATCATTATGTCAGGCTGATTGGGTTAAAATGGCAGACTTGACATGTTAAAAGGAGGGTGATGCTTGAAATCATTGTTGTTCCATTGTTAACCATGGTGACCTGCAAAGAAACGCGTGCAGCCATCATTGCGTTGCATAAAAATGGCTTCACAGGCAAGGATATTGTGGCTACTAAGATTGCACCTCAATCAACAATTTATAGGATCATCAAGAACTTCAAGGAAAGAGGTTCAATTCTTGTTAAGAAGGCTTCAGGTCGTCCAAGAAAGTCCAGCAAGCGCCAGGATCGTCTCCTAAAGAGGATTCAGCTGCGGGATCGGAGTGCCACCAGTGCAGAGCTTGCTCAGGAATGGCAGCAGGCAGGTGTGAGCGCATCTGCACTCACAGTGAGGCGAAGACTTTTGGAAGATGGCCTGGTGTCAAGAAGGGCAGCAAAGAAGCCACTTCTCTCCAAAAAAAACATCAGGGACAGATTGATCTTCTGCAGAAAGTATGATAAATGGACTGCTGAGGACTGGGGCAAAGTCATATTCTCAGATGAAGCCTCTTTCCGATTGTTTGGGGCATCTGGAAAAAGGCTTCTCCGGAGAAGAAAAGGTGAGCGCTACCATCAGTCCTGTGTCATGCCAACAGTAAAGCATCCTGAGACCATTCATTTGTGGGGTTGCTTTTCATCCAAGGGAGTGGGCTCACTCACAATTTTGCCCAAAAACACAGCCATGAATAAAGAATGGTACCAAAACATCTTCCAACAGCAACTTCTCCCAACAATCCAACAACAGTTTGGTGAAGAACAATGCATTTTCCAGCACGATGGAGCACCGTGCCATAAGGCAAAAGTGATAACTAAGTGGCTCGGGGACCAAAACGTTGAGATTTTGGGTCCATGGCCTGGAAACTCCCCAGATCTTAATCCCATTGAGAACTTGTGGTCAATCCTCAAGAGGCGGGTTGACAAAAAAACCCCCACTAATTCTGACAAACTCCAAGAAGTGATTATGAAAGAATGGGTTGCTATCAGTCAGGAATTGGCCCAGAAGTTGATTGAGAGCATGCCCAGTCGAATTGCAGAGGTCCTGAAAAAGAAGGGCCAACACTGCAAATACTGACTCTTTGCATAAATGTCATGTAATTGTCGATAAAAGCCTTTGAAATGTATGAAGTGCGTGTAATTATATTTCACTACATCACAGAAACAACTGAAACAAAGATCTAAAAGCAGTTTAGCAGCAAACTTTGTGAAAACTAATATTTGTGTCATTCTCAAAACTTTTGGCCTCGACTGTACAACCTTCTTTTGTGAGGCCTCTGGTTTTAAACTTAATGTAGATAAGTGCGACTGTTTTAATATTGGCTCTTGGGACTCCTCCATGACCCCTGGAGTTAATATACAGCAGGTATTAAAATTTTAGGGATAACTTTTAATCAAGCTAACAACGGGATTTTAAATTGGGATTTGGCAATAGGAAAAATGGAAAAGAAAATTTCAATGTGGAACTTAAGGAACTTAACTATGGAAGGGAAGTTAAATAAAAATGGTTTTAATTCCCATAATGCTATACGTAGCAATGGTGTTCCCTCCTTCATCTTTGTACATTAAAAAGTTAACTAGATTATGTTTTATGTTTTTATGGGGGTCAAAGATGGAAAAATTAAGGAGGGAATTAATGTATAAAAATAAAGATAATGGGGGAAGAGATGTACCGAACCTTTTTACCTTCTTTTATATCAAATATTTCTGTTTCTGTTTTAGATTGTATAATTCCAAGGGTACTTTTAGTTATTTTTTAAAATATGCTGCAGGAATGATTTTTAAAAAATGGTATAGAATTCCTTTAGATTCTCCTGTGCTTCTGTGTCCCCCAAAACATTATGCGGTACTTGAGAAAACTGTCAGGCTCTTGGGGCTTCAAGAATTAGAGCCTGACATTTTGGGGGACCAGAAGAAAGTTTCATTGATCTACAGGAAAAAGGAGGAGGTGCTGACTGTCTCAAACTTTTCGCAGGCAAGATCAAAGACGGTATGGCGTAATGTGTTCGGAAAATTCCTGGCGAACATTCACAAAGATCTTGCCTGGGCAATCGTCCACCAGTGCCTCCCTACACGTGAATTCCAGCATAGGCGAGGACTGGTGGCGAGAGCCAGGTGCCCGAGACAAAGGTGTGGGGATGATGAGTCAGTCATGCACCTCTTCTGGAATTATCCTTTTGCACAGGAGGTTTGGAGGAAGGTGGGCCCATTCTTGAAATGGATATGTGGATTAAAAGATCTGAATTTTGAGTATATTTTTTATGGTCTTTTTACTTGCCCAACCCCAAAGCAGCAGATTTTATGTTGGACAATAATTAATTGTTTTAAAAGTGCCCTTTGGAAAGTCAGGAATATTTAAATTTTTAAACATGATTTTATTAATTTTAATGACTGTATTAAAATTGCCTTAAGCGAAATGTATATTTATTATTTGAGGGATAAAAAACACTTTGGTCATAAAGAAGCAACAACTATGTGGTGTTTGTCTTTGTAAAATTCCATTGTACAGTAGTTATCATGTTCTCAAGTTTTATCTTTTTTATATATATGTCTGCAATTTTACTTCAGTTGTTATATTTATTTATGGTTTTTCTGATTAATAAAATTGTGTGTTGAAACCCCTCTAGTTTTCACTCTCACTCAAAACATACTTGTTATTACAAATGTAGACAACAATCCATTATTTTTGGTTTCTAGAATGATGATATGCAAATTAACATCTTCTGCCATAGGCTTATGGAAGCTAATTTGCATATCTTTCCCAGAAATGCATAGTAGCATTGTGTAGCTTGCCATGCACAATCATGTATTTCGCAGAATTAAGGCTCCCCTAGGTGCATCAGGAGCTCTCCTTAATGTAAAAGGGTACCCGTTTAAAGATAGATAAATTGGATTGAGTAACTCTCTTTGTTGCAGCAATAGTTTTCTCTGTCTCATATGGTCTCCCTCTAGTTTTCACTTTCACTCAAAACATACTTGTTATTACGAATGTAGACAACAATCCATTGTTTTTGGTTTCTAGAATGATGATATGCAAATTAACATCTTCTGCCATAGGCTTATGGAAGCTAATTTGCATATCTTTCCCAGAAATGCATAGTAGCATTGTGTAGCTTGCCATGCACAATCATGTATTTCGCAGAATTAAGGCTCCCCTAGGTGCATCAGGAGCTCTCCTTAATGTAAAAGGGTACCCGTTCAAAGATAGATAAATTGGATTGAGTATCTCTCTTTGTTGCAGCAGTAGTTTTCTCTGTCTCATATGGTCCCCCTCTAGTTTTCACTCTCACTCAAAACATACTTGTTAGTGCGAATGTAGACAACATTCCATTATTTTTGGTTTCTAGAATGATGATATGCCAATTAACATCTTCTGCCATAGGCTTATGGAAGCTAATTTGCATATCTTTCCCAGAAATCTATAGTAGCATTGTGTAGCTTGCCATGCACAATCATGTATTTCGCAGAATTGGGGCTCCCCTAGGTGCATCAGGAGCTCTCCTTAATGAAAAAGGGTACCCGTTTAAAGATAGATAAATTGGATTGAGTAACTCTCTTTGTTGCTGTAATAGTTTTATCTGTCTAATATGCTCTCGCTTTCACTCAAAACATACTTGTTATTACTAATGTAGGCAACAATCCATTATTTTGGGTTTCTAGAATGATGATATGCAAATGAACATCTTCTGCTATAGGCTTATGGAAGCTAATTTGCATATCTTTCCCAGAAATCTATAGTAGCATTGTGTAGCTTGCCATGCACAATCATGTATTTTGCAGAATTGGGGCTCCCCTTGGTGCATCAGGAGCAAGGTGCTGTGCTTGATTGGGCTGAAAGGAGTATATCAGGGTCCTCCTTGCGGGGGGCCCTGGGGTATGATCGAGTGCGATCTGTGGGCAAGCATTATAGTGAGCCTGCGCAATTTTAAAAAGCAAAGATGTCTCGTGGACTCGAGGACAGTATTCGACTGGAGGTGGATGAAGATTGTCGGATGGTGATTGGATTGGACCGGATCGTGGGGGAGATTCTGCAGAAGCTCCCGTATTTGCAGGTAAAGGATGTGTTAGCTTTACAAGACTTCCCTAAACAGGGGATTTATGATCTTACTGTCTGTTCTGAGGGCCTGTGTCAGAAGATCTACATGGATTTAGTAAAGATGAAGCAAAAGAAGAATCCAGCTTTCTTGGAGAAGGTGAAGATTATACCGTCATTTCAAATGGTAAAGTTGGCTATCATCGTGCACATGTATAACCCCAAAGTGGAGGATATGACTGTTAGTGCGTTTTTGAGAAGGTATTGCGATGAAGTCAATTTTGATAGAAGGCTGACAAATAGGCACGGGTATTTGAATGGAAAGAGAAGATATTTTGTAAGATTTAAGAAAAACTGCTCGGTTCCTGCGGTATTCTCAATTGGTGGAGAGAGGGGTTTTTGTTTTTACCAAGGGCAACTAAAATATTGTAGGCATTGTTTTTCATATGGTCATACGCAGGAGGAGTGCCCTGTGAAGGGTGAAGTTTGTAGGAATTGTGGTATGACTGGGCATAATGTGAGAGATTGTGTGGAAAAGAAACATTGTGATGTGTGTGGAAGTAGAGATCATTTAGCCAAGAAGTGTACGTATTTTAGTACAAGACAGTCACAAGCCACTATTGTTGTGGGCAAAAGAAAAAAGGTGGCACCTATGCAGAGATGGTGAAAGGTGGAACAAGTGTGATTGTTCAAAATACTGAAATGTCTGGTGGTGATGATGGTGTGGTGGATAAAATGGAGGATGGTGTTCATGAAAGTTTGGAGGGAAAGGCTGTTTTGGAGGGAAATTCAAAAAAAGGGGCGGGGAAAGGGGCTGCTGGGAAAAAGAAAAAGGAGAAGAGGCCTCCTGAGGTAGTTGCTGAGATGGATGATATGCTGGGGAGTGTGTATAGCAGTGAGGCAAGTGGGGTGGATGAATGTCTGGATCATGTGACTGGGGAGGGGGAAGCGATGGAGTGTCAGGGTGAAGAGTATGATTCTGATGCTCCTATAACCCCAGGCCAGCATGTTAATAGTGAAGCAGAGCTGGAAATTGATGAAGAACTGCCTAGTTCTAATGTGAAAAGATATAAGAGAGGTGAGGAAGGTGCTTGGTCGGGGGATCAGAGTGACCCTGTTTACTCTGGTCTCATGCGAGGCGTCAGGGGTTCTGATCCGGAATCGCCTGATTGTGGGTTGGGAGTGGAAAGGAGAGTTTTGAGTCAGACTTTTTCTAATCAGTAAGATGGCTGTGAATATCCTCAATTTTGTCATTATGAGTTTAATCGTTGCTACTCTGAATGTGCGGGGAATTGGTTCAAGTACTAGGAGGGCAGCGGTGTTTGATTATTTGGCAACAGTGAAGTCTGATATAATCTGTATTTAGGAATGTGTAATTAGATCTGCACCTCATGAATCAGAATGGACTCATGGGAAATCTTTTTGGTCGCCTTGCACAGATAATAGAAATGAGGGAGTTGGAATTGTACTGAAAAATAAGAATATTGATGTGATAGATTACAAAGTTGTGGTACCAGGTCGTTGTATTCTTTTAAGTTTTGAGTTTTTAGGACAGCGGTTTAGAGTTTTTAGTATTTATGCACCTGCTGAAAAACGTGAACGTGTGTCATTTTTAGAAACTCTTAAACTTTTTATGCCTGGCAGAGATTTTACCATATTTTAGGTGATTTTAATTGTATAAGAAGTATACAAGATAGGCAAAGTACCTCTGAAGTTAAAACAGATGTGACCTCTACCTTGCTGAATGAAGTGGTACAGGATTTGCATTTGAAGGATGCTGGACTGATGGTCAATGGAGACGAGAAATATACACATATGGCGGACAGTGGGCGGTCAAAATCTAGAATTGATTATATACTGTGTTCTGAAGGATTGGAAGTGACTAAATGTGACCATGTGATGAACAGTATATCCGATCATAAAATGGTTTCTGCAGAAATATACTTTGAGAACACTGTGGTGTTTGGTAGAGGTTACTGGAAATTAAATACAGGTCTGCTGCAAGATGTGGAAGTTAAAGATGCTTTTAGAGAAGTGTTTTTATTGTGTGTCAGGCAGCAGAAATGTTTTAAGTGTATTTTAGATTGGTGGGATTGGGCCAAAACAAGGTTTGCACTATTCTTTAAAAATGTTGGTATTAAAAGAGCGCAAGAGAAAAGGAAGAAGGAGGAAGTTTTAATTTCCAGACTAGAAGCACTTTACAAGTTGAGGAGTTGTGGCTGGGAGGTAGAAAAAGAGATTAAGGATATAAAAGAGGAGAGGAAAAAAGAGTTTTTGGAAAAAGGGCGAAACATTGTGTATAAATCTAAAGTGAAACATATAGAAGAGGATAAAAAATGCTCAAGATATTTTTTTAAAAAGAGTTTTAAGTCCAAAGGTGTTTTTAAATCTGTTTTAACTCCTAATGGTGAAGTGTTTGGTGATGAAATGGTGAGGAATATATGTGGTTTTTATGAGACACTTTTTAAAAATGAGAATCAGGCCACTGATATGGAAATTCTGGAGTATTGTGATGTTTTAACTGATAACATTCCAAAAGAAGAGAAAGAAGGTTTGATGGGAGAAATTAGTGAGTAAGAAGTGAAAAATGCTATACATAGAATGGCCAAAGGGAAAACACCCGGATGTGATGGTCTCCCGGCAGAATTTTATTGTTTTTACTGGGATGTTATTGGTGAAGAGGTGAGTCGAGTGGTGCATTTTGTTTTTAATAATGGGGTTTTTCTGCCTCTATGAGAAAAGGAATGGTTACGTTGATATATAAAAAAGGGAATGAAAAGGAGATAAAAAATTGGCGCCCAATAACGTTATTGAACTGTGATTATAAAATTATTACTAAGATAATTGCAAATAGGCTAAGTGAAGTAATAGGTCATATGGTGGGTGAATACCAAGTGTGTGCGGTTCCAGGAAGAAGAATTTCTGACAATTTGGTTTTATTACGTGATATAATTTATTATGCTGGTTTTAATAACGTTCCTTTATTTATTGAAACAACAGATTTTGAAAAGGCATATGACAAGGTATCACATAGATTTTTATTTAGTGTATTAAAGAAGATGGGGATTCCTGGGAAAATTTTAAATGTGATAAGAGGTATGTACAATAATGTTTTTAGTCATGTTTTAATAAATGGGAGGGTGTGTCCGGCAGTAGAGGTTAAGTCTGGGGTTAGACAGGGTTGCCCTCTCTCCCCAATTCTTTTTATATGCGATATGGAACCGTTATTATTATCCATCCAAAAGGACAAGTGTGTGGATGTTTTTTTTTTTACCCGGGGGTTCTGGGAGAAGAATAAAATCCTTTGGGTACATGGATGACGCGGTGTTTGCATGTCAATCACAGTCTGATATAAATAGAGTGAACCTGCACTTGAGGATTTTTTTGCAGTATTGCAGGAATGAATATTAATTGGGGCAAGTGCCAATTTGCCAATTACGGAAAACAAATGGATGTGAATGTACCTGGGATACCAAAAGGAGAAGAAGTGATGGTTTTAGGGGTAATATTTGAAAAAAATAATAAAGGGAAAAAGAGTTATGAAGAATTAGATAAGAAAATAGAAAAGAAGCTAAATTTTTGGAAATTAAGATTTTTAACCTTGAAAGGGACGATTTTAATAATCAAATCTGTTACTTTACCCCTGATTTTATACACTGCTATTATTCTGCCACCTTGGACGAGAAGAACTACAAGGAGACTTTTTATCTTTTTTTGGGGATCCAAAATGGAGAAGGTTAGAAGGACGGTGGTAATGACAAAGTCTGAGCTTGGTGGGTATGATTTCCCTAATTTAGAGTTTTTTTTAAGGATACATTATTTTTTAGTGGTTTTTTAAATTTTAAAGTGCAACAATAGAACGGCGGCCATGTGTAGGTATCTAGCAGGATGACTTTTTATTAAATGGAGCTAGTGTGAAAGGGAACTGGGCAGGCCGATGGCTTTCGTTATTCCAAGATTTTATGTGGCGCTCAGATCCTTTTATGATCAGTACAGCTTAGGCTCCTTAAGTAAAACTGAAAAAAATGAAATTATTAAAATTGGAAGGAAAAATGAATTGCAATGTGATGTGCCATTCTGCAATACCACACTGGCCGCGAAAATATGGAAACTTTTTAATGTTGTTGGCTTATCAAATAAACAAAAAGATGTCACGTGGTTATGTTTCCATGGATGCCTCCCAACCAGATTTTTCATGAATTCAAGAGTAGTGCAAGTGACTGAGAGATGCCCGAGAGAAGGTTGTGGAGGCACAGAAGATCTTTTTCATTTATTCTGGGATTGTTTTTACACTAAAGGAGTTTTTAGTGTTTTAAAAGATCTTTTTATTGCACTTACAGGATGGAGGGATTTTAGTTATGAGAAGGTTTTTATTGGACAAGATTTTAGAATATTATCTAATTCACGCATTGCATGGTTGTTGTTTTCAGTTTTTAAAGAAGTGTTGTGGGACTCTAGAAATCTTGTGGTTTTTAAAAATGTTATTTTATCTCCAAAAGAGGCGTCAAAAGTGTTTTTATCCAGGATTTTTACGATATTTTTACTGGATAAGAAGAGGATTGGAGAAGGAGAGGCTGAAAAAATATGGAAGGTAAAACAATGGAAAAACTACGTGAGTAAATCTTGACCTTTTTGATTAGTATTTTATTTTCAGTAGGGTTCCAGTGATGTATATAAGACATTTTTTAGACTGAGCCACTTAAGTGTGGACTGAGTGGAAAATTAATGTCTATTTACTGAGGAAAAAAAAAAAAAGTTTTCTCTGTCTCATATGGTCTCCCTCTAGTTTTCACTCTCACTCAAAACATAATTGTTATTACGAATGTAGACAACAATCCATTATTTTTGGTTTCTAGAATGACATCTTTTGCCATAGGCTTATGGAAGCTAATTTGCATATCTTTCCCAGAAATCCATAGTAGCATTGTGTAGCTTGCCATGCACAAGCATGTATTTCGCAGAATTGGGGCTCCCCTTGGTGCATAAGGAGCTCTCCTTAATGAAAAAGGGTACCCATTTAAAGATAAATATATTGGATTGAGAAACTCCAAACCAAACCAAAAATAATGGATTGTTGCCTACATTAGTAAGAACAAGTATGTTTTGAGTGAGAGTGAAAGCTAGAGCTAGAGCATATAAAACAGAGAGTTACTCAATCCAATTTATCTATTTTTAAACAGGTACCCTTTTACATTAAGGAGAGCCCCAATTCTGCGAAATACATGCTTGTGCATGGCAAGCTACACTGTCGGAATATTTATGCTGTCTCCGATTGACAGTCTATATTATTTATGTGAATAAATTAAAATCTATAATGAAGGAGATTATAATTTATTATCATAAATATCAAGCTAAAACAAGCTCGTGATCTGCGTTAAATTGAAGACAAAACCCAGTTACAAACAAAATATATATGTAATTTATTAATACAAATTTTAGTACAAAATAATATATAATAAAATTGGTGATAATAGAATTCAATCAATGATATGCAAAATAGTGAGAAAGTCAAAAATAATTAGGAATATATATCTACACAATTATGCCTTCTTATAATGATACCCCTCAATTATATTTTAAATCAATTTAGTACTTGATTTCTCTCAGCCGACAAATGTCCGATTAAACCCAAATCTGGTTTATCTATTATCTATACAGATATTTATACATATATAATCAACCGTACCGGTCTAGAACTGAATTCAGTTCCTTGGAGACAATACTGTGTTTTCACCAGTATATTTTTAATCTCCCTGTATTGGATTAATTTTTAGGATGATGCTGCAGGTACACCCCAATCTTACTCCAAAACAGATACTATACACAAGGTATGGTTAATTGAATATATATATATAGATATGTATTATGTTACTTAATTATCCTATGAAATATAGGTAAGGTTATACTATACCAAAATGTCAGCTAGCAGAAATCAGTTTCAATGGTTCTAAGACGGCTGCCTCCAATGACTGAAAAGGTGGTCAGGGCTGGATCTGGTCTTTTCCCTTGATGATCGTCCCTTAGAAAGGGCTTGGCCAAGCTTTATCATTAACTAGTGACCTCACTTATAACCAATAGAACCTCCCTCTAGGGAAAATACACCCGAGATCTTTAGGTTACCCTAACACTAGATGGCACTAGTACTCCATACAAAATCAAGGCATATTATTAGTTCTCTTATTCATTTACTAATGATACACTTTAACTAAGGTTTCAGACACAACCTTGAGGAGATCTTGAATAGACAATGACTTTTGTATCTGGTCAAACACCTCGCATATCCCTTAATCTTTTGACCAGACCTAATTAAATCAAGATACACATGACCATACTCAAGTCATTGTTCTGGGGAAAAGACAAAGTTTGTTTATGGTCACCTGTGTACACATTTCTCCATACAAGAAAACCTCAAGCAAAGAAATAATTTACTTGAGTTTCACACTGAGAGAAATTCTACAAAAAAAATGACAGAGTAATTTCTAACCTTAAAACTGAATATATCTATAAGGACCACACTCTTATATATACAGTGCAACACACGTATTTAAATTGATGATTTAAAATCAATCTACTCATACATTGCTTAATATAAAAACCCCAAAGAAAGATTAGAGTCTTTCTATACACTGAAAATCATCAAGACTCAGCATATGTCTAATACATTGTCTTATCTATGCAATTACTAAAAACAGACTTGGTTAAACACCTTGGTACAGATTCTTAATCTTAGGTTAGTAATTCTGAGTTAAAATCTTGAACTCACTCTGCCCTCTTAAAATAAGACAAAATGGTTGTTCTTTAGGCTAATGTTCAGACATCTTATATAGGCCTTATACTTATAGACTTTATTTATACCCTATAGTTCTGACAACACAATGCTTCTATGGATTTCTGGGAAAGATATGCAAATTAGCTTCCATAAGCCTATGGCAGAAGATGTTAATTTGCATATCATCATTCAAGAAGCCAATAACAAGTATGTTTTGAGTGAGAGTGAAAGCGAGAGCATATAAAACAGAGAAAACTATTGCTGTAGCAAAGAGAGTTTCTCAATCCAATATATCTATCTTTAACCACCTCAGCTCCCCTATCTTAAACACCCTTAATGACCAGGAAACTTTGTACACTTCTGACCTACACTACTTTCACCATTTATTGCTCGGTAATGCAACTTACCACCCAAATGAATTTTACCTCCTTTTCTTCTCACTAATAGAGCTTTCATTTGGTGGTATTTCATTGCTGCTGACATTTTTACTTTTTTTGTTATTAATCGAAATTTAACGATTTTTTTGCAAAAAAATGAAATTTTTCACTTTTAGTTGTAAAATTTTGCAAAAAAAACGACATCCATATATAAATTTTTCTCAAAATTTATTGTTCTACATGTCTTTGTTAAAAAAAAAATGTTTGGGTAAAATTGTTTGGGAAAGTTATAGCGTTTACCAACTATGGTACAAAAATGTGAATTTCCGCTTTTTGAAGCAGCTCTGACTTTCTGAGCACCTGTCATGTTTCCTGAGGGTCTACAATGGCCAAACAGTACAAACACCCCACAAATGACCCCATTTCGGAAAGTAGACACCCTAAGGTATTCGCTGATGGGCATAGTGTGTTCATAGAACTTTTTATTTTTTGTCACAAGATAGCGGAAAATGATAATTTTTTTTTTTTCTTACAAAGTCTCATATTCCACTAACTTGTGACAAAATATAGAAACTTCCATGAACTCACTATGCCCATCACGAAATACCTTGGGGTGTCTTCTTTCCAAAATGGGGTCACTTGTGGGGTAGTTATACTGCCCTCGCATTTTAGGGGCCCAAATGCGTGCGAAGTAGTTTGAAATCAAAATCTGTAAAAAATGGCCGTTGAAATCCGAAAGGTGCTCTTTGGAATGTGGGCCCCTTTGCCCACCTAGGCTGCAAAAAAGTGTCACACATCTGGTTTTTCCGTACTCAGGAGAAGTTGGGGAATGTGTTTTGGGGTGTCATTTTACATATACCCATGCTGGGTGAGAGAAATATCTTGGCAAATGACAACTTTTCCCATTTTTTTATACAAAGTTGGCATTTGACCAAGATATTTATCTCACCCAGCATGGGTATATGTAAAATGACACCCCAAAACATTTTCCCCAACTTCTCCTGAGTACGGCAATACCAGATGTGTGACACTTTTTTGCAGCCTAGGTGGGCAAAGGGGCCCACATTCCAAAGAGCACCTTTAGGATTTCACAGGTCATTTTTTACACATTTTGATTTCAAACTACTTACCACACATTAGGGCCCCTAGAATGCCAGGGCAGTATAACTACTCCACAAGTGACCCCATTTTGGAAAGAAGACACCCCAAGGAATTCCGTGAGGGGCATGGCGAGTTCATAGAATTTTTTTTTTTTGCCACAAGTTAGCGGAAATTGATTTTTTGGGTTTTTTTCTCACAAAGTCTCCCTTTCCGCTAACTTGGGACAAAAATTTCAATCTTTCATGGACTTAATATGCCCCTCAGCGAATACCTTGGGGTGTCTTCTTTCCAAAATGGGGTCATTTGTGGGGTGTTTGTACTGCCCTGGCATTTGAGGGTCTCCGCAATCATTACATGTATGGCTAGCATTAGGAGTTTCTGCTATTCTCCTTATATTGAGCATACGGATAATGAGATTTTTTTTTTCCGTTCAGCCTCTGGGCTGAAAGAAAAAATGAACGGCACAGATTTCTTCATTCGCATCGATCAATGTGGATGAAAAAATCTCTGCCAAAAAAAAAAAAAAGGAGGGGAAAGGCGTCTGCCAGGACATAGGAGCTCCGCCCAACATCCATACCCACTTAGCCCGTATGCCCTGGCAAACCTGATTTCTCCATTCACATCAATCGATGTGAATGAATAAATAATTGCCGGGATTTTTTATAATTTTTTTTATATATATACAAAGTGTTTGCCAAAGTATATGAACACCGCCGCCTCCTCAGCTCATATGCCTCGGCAAACGTATCTTCTACTGCAGAGGAGAAATCTCGTCTTGCAGCGCCCCATACACTGACTTTTGTGTAATCTGACAGCAGCGCAATGCTTCTGTCAGAATGCACATCAGTGCTGCAGCTGGTTCATCGGTTGGTCCACCTGAAAAAAAAAAAAAAAAAAAACAGGCCGCAACGCAATATATTTATTAACTTTATAATAACTTTTGAACAGAACATATAAACTTTATTGAACTGAACGTTAACTTTTTTTGCTTACCGGTGTTTTTTTTTTTTTTTTGCACTTTACATTATGCACTTTATCCCATGTGAAAGGAGAGGTTTGCAGCAGCTGTGAGTAAAAGGGCCCTACCAGCCCTGTGTGCCTGTCCTGTGAGATGCAATCCCTATGCTAAGTGTACCTGTGTGTGGTACTTCCGGAAACACTCCCCTAAGCATAGGGCAGGGTGGTCAGGGCAGTCAGGACAGAGATAGCAGGTGTCACGCCTTATTCCACTCCTGCTACAGACACAACATTTTTTTCGGGGTGACGGTTGGGTTGAGGTACAAGCAACGACATTGGGGAAATGTCGCTCGTGTAGATGGCTCACTACACTGGTGGTTGGGGCCACGGAACCTCCTGGATACAGGAGGTTCTCGATGATCTCTTCCTGAAATTTGAGGAAGGATCCTGTTCTCCCAGCCTTACTGTAGAGAACAAAACTATTATATGCAGCCAATTGAATCAAATATACAGACACCTTCTTATACCAGCGTCTGGTGCGTCGGGAAACTAAATAGGGGGCCAACATCTGGTCATTGAAGTCCACCCCTCCCATGAGCGCATTATAGTCGTGGACTGAGAGGGGCTTTTCAATGACACGGGTTGCCCGTTCAATTTATATTGTCATGCCTGCGTGAATGGAGGAGAGCATGTAAACATCACGCTTGTCTCTCCATTTCACCGCGAGCAGTTCTTCGTTACACAAGGCAGCCCTCTCCCCCCTTGCAAGACGGGTGGTAACGAGACGGTGGGGGAAGCCCCGGCGACTAGGTCGCACGGTGCCACAGCAGCCAATCTGTTCTAGGAACAAATGCCTGAAGAGGGGCACACTTGTGTAAAAATTGTCCACATAAAGATGGTACCCCTTGCCAAATAAAAGTGACACCAAGTCCCAGACTGTCTTCCCACTGCTCCCCAGGTAGTCAGGGCAAACGACCGGCTCCAGGGTCTGATCTTTTCTCTCATAGATCCGAAATTTGTGGGTATAGCCTGTGGCCCTTTCACAGAGCTTATACAATTTGACCCCATACCGGGCGCGCTTGCTTGGGATGTATTGTTTGAAGCCAAGGCACCCGGTAAAATGTATTAGGGACTCGTCTACACAGATGTTTTGCTCTGGGGTATACAAATCTGCAAATTTATGGTTGAAGTGGTCTATGAGGGGCCGAATTTTGTGGAGCCGGTCAAAAGCTGGGTGGCCTCTGGGACGGGAGGTGGTGTTGTCGCTAAAGTGCAGGAAACGCAGGATGGTCTCAAAACGTGTCCTGGACATAGCAGCAGAGAACATGGGCATGTGATGAATTGGGTTCGTGGACCAATATGACCGCAATTCATGCTCTTTGGTTAGACCCATGTTGAGGAGAAGGCCCAGAAAAATTTTCATTTCGGAAACTTGGACTGGTTTCCACCGGAAAGGCTGGGCAAAAAAGCTTCCCGGGTTGGCGGCTTTAAATTGAGTGGCATACCGATTTGTTTCTGCCACGACTAAGTCCAAGAGCTCCGCAGTCAAGAACAGCTCAAAAAATCCCAGTGCTGAACCGATCTGAGCTGTCTCAACCGAACTCCAGACTGGGCGGTGAAAGGGAGAACTACAGGTGCGGCTGAAGTTGGAGACTGCCAATCAGGGTTTGCCAGCACCTCAGGGACTCTAAGGGGTCTACGGGCCTGTCTTTGCTGTGGCTGCGACGGGGTAACTATTGCACGTGCCACCGTACCAGCTTCAACTGCCCTTCTGGTGCTCGCCACTTCACCAGGTTGTACGGCAGTGCTGGTACTAGGTCAAGGATGGGCTGCGCTGCTGGTGTATGCCTCACCACGTAATCCGACAGCGCCAGCCCCACTCTGCTGCCCTTGAAATGGATCCTGCACAACCTGTGGTCTAGCGACAAGGGGCCGGGTACGCCTGGTGCTATAAGGGACCTCAACCTCCTCGTCCGAACTTTGGGTCAGACTGCCACTGCTTTCTACAGGTTCATATTCTGACCCGCTAGATTCGTCAGATGAGGGTTCCCATTACTCATCCGACTGGGTCAGAATCCTGTAGGCCTCTTCAGAAGAATACCCCCTGTTTGACATTTGGACTAATAAATTTAGGGGTATTCCCTGAGACTACCCAAGAAAAAAAGCAAGCCTGTCTTACAAATAGGAGGCTAGCGAAGTACCGGAGGCCGCTGTGATTGATAAAAAATATCAAAACTGATTTTTTTTATCGCCGCAGTGCTTGTAAAGTGATTGTGCATTGATCAAAAAATAATAATTTTTTTGTCACTGCGGTGGGGCGGGCGTGGGTGAACGCACGTGTGGGCGGCCGATCAGGCCTGATCGGGCAAACACTGCGTTTTGGGTGGAGGGCGAGCTAAGGTGACACTAATACAATTATAGATCTGACTGTGATCAGTTTTGATTACTTACAGAAACTATAAAAGTACAAATGCTGATTAGCGATATGCTAATCAGCAAATAAGTGACTGCGGTGCGGTGGGCGCTAACTGACGCTAACTACCTAACAAAGGGACCTAAACTATCCTAAAACTATCAGTCAATACCAGTGAAAAAAAAAAAAGTGACAGTTTACACTGATCACTTTTTTCCCTTTCACTAGGTGGTTGACAGGGGGCGATCAAGGGGTTAATTGGGGTAATGGGGGTGATGGAGGGTGATCTGGGGGCTAAGTGTGGTGTTGGTGGGTACTCACAGTGATGTCTGCTCCTCTGCTGGAACCAACCGACCAAAAGGACCAGCAGAGGAGCACAGAAGCCATTTAACACCTTATATTTATAAATATAAGGTGTTAGTTGGCTTCTGATTAGATTTTTAAAAAATCAGCAACCTGCCAGTGACGAAATACTCCTCGAACTTTTGCCGGCCCGCGATGCGCATGCGCGGGCCGGCTCTGACCGAAATCTCGCGTCTCGCGAGCGTACGCGTATATGCATCTAGGAGGAATGAATCGACCGCCTCCAGGACGCGTCGCTGCGTTTGGCGGTCCGGAGGCGGTTAAATGGGTACCCTTTTTCATTAAGGAGAGCTCCTGATGCACCAAGGGAAGCCCCAATTCTGCGAAATACATGATTGTGCTTGGCAAGCTACACAATGCTACTATGGATTTCTGGGAAAGATATGCAAATTAGCTTCCATAAGCCTATGGCAGAAGATGTTAATTTGCATATCATCATTCTAGAAACCAAAAATAATGGATTGTTGCCTACATTAGTAATAACAAGTATGTTTTGAGTGAGAGTGAAAGCTAGAGCGAGAGCATATGAGACAGAGAAAACTATTGCTGTAACATAAAGAGTTTCTCAATCCAATATATCTATCTTTAAACCGGTACCATTTTTCATTAAGGAGAGCTCTTGATGCACCAAGGGGAGCCCCAATTCTGCGAAATACATGCTTGTGCATGGCAAGCTACACAATGCTACTATGGATTTCTGGGAAAGATATGCAAATTAGCTTCCATAAGCCTATGGCAGAAGATGTTAATTTGCATATCATCATTCTAGAAACCAAAAATAATGGATTGTTGCCTACATTAGTAATAACAAGTATGTTTTGAGTGAGCGTGAAAGCTAGAGCGAGAGCATATGAGACAGAGAAAACTATTGCTGTAACAAAGAGAGTTTCTCAATCATATATATATATCTTTAAACGGGTACCCTTTTTCATTAAGGAGAGCTCCTGATGCACCAAGAGGAGCCCCAATTCTGTGAAATACATGCTTGTGCTTGGCAAGCTACACAAGGCTACTATGGATTTCTGGGAAAGATATGCAAATTAGCTTCCATAAGCCTATGGCAGAAGATGTTTTTTTTTTAAGTTGACTATCCCTTCGCAGGGACGCCATATTTATTAAAGGAATAACAAAACAAATTTCACAATATTACAAAAGAGAGAAGTATAAATAGTTACAAGAACATGGTAAAAGGAATAAAATCATATATTAGAATTCCAAATAATCAAGAGGAGAAAGCGCTGCCGGCACTGTTACAACTGACCAGTATGCAGGATTGCAAGGGAGACACAGGTAATGCGATTCAGCAAATGGATACGGTGGTGCTCTGCTGAGATAGACACCATGGTGTATTCAGGAGAGAGATGAGAAGGAGACAGCGGCACTCACCAATTCCAAGATAAAACGTCCAGTTTATTAGGCTTCTATAAAATAGGGTACAGGCAGGTCTGTGCACATAGATCAAATGGAGGTACGGCTACAGCTGTTTCATGCTAAGAGCGCTTCATCATGCCTTCATCAATCTCCTATATTAGAATTCCATTCGCTTAAAAACTATATCCTCTCTGCGGTGGTATTAACTTTTTTATCGATTAAAAAATAAATATACATCTCACTAAAACACAAACCCAGAACATCATCCACTGTTAAAATATCATGTTTAAAAACTAAAATATTTCTGGCTTTCCATAGAGTTTCTTTTACGCAGTTCACCGTCTTCCATGCCACAGCCTTTTCAGAGGCTGTTGGGCATTCCAGGGATCCGTATAAAATCATGTTGTATGTAATGTCTCTTAGGCCTGCCATCTTCTTTATCAGCGGAAGCACCCTTCTCCAACACTCTCTTGCAAAGCCGCAGGTCCATAGCAGATGTTCAATTGTCTCGTCGTCTTGGCACCTTTCTCTTGGGCAGATGGCAGACCTTACAAATCCCCTGCGGCACTGGAATGCCCGGCATGGAAGACACTGGTGAACGCAACTCCAGGCAAAGTCCTTCTGGGAATTAAAAAGATAAGAGGCATTAATATTTGTCCATATTGATTTACATATTTCTTCTCTATAATTTCTTATGTCACACGTCATCTCCTTTTCTCTTAAATCTTTTATTAACTTTTTACTGTTTTTTAATTCTTCAATACTCTTTTCTTTCAAATTAAAATTCAACACTATTTTTTCTAAAATCGTATAATTTTCTGGTAAATTAAAAGCGTAAGGCATGGATAAAATAGTTTTAAACCACTTAAATCTATGCATAAAATAACCAGTATTAAAACGTATAAAAAAAGACCAATAGTGTTCTTTAAAAAGAGCATTAAAACAGTAACTAAAATACTTTATTAATAAAAACCTGTTAAAATCCGGAAAATCTTTACCACCTTTCTCTTTTATTTTTACTACATGCTCTCTTTTTAGTTTTTTCATTTTGGAGTTCCAGAAGAAGGTAAAACAGTTTTTAATAATTCTTTTGAGTACATCTGATGGAGGGGGAAACGCCACACTTTAATACAATAAAAGGGGTAAAATAATCATTTTAATAATTAAAATTTTCCCCTCCATCGTAAGTTTCCTCATGCTCCACATACTTATTTTCTGTTTTACCTTATTTTCCACCATGCCCCAGCTATAAAAACCGTTATTGGACTCACTGAAGGAGACACCTAAAATGGTAATAGAATCAGACACAGGAACGTCAATATCTCTTAAACCATACTACCAATATTTAAAATATTACTTTTATTAAGATTTATTTTAAAACCAGAAGCACGGCAATAAAAATTTATATGATCTAAAGTTCTCCGGAGCGACGGGGCGTCCCTACACAATACCGCAACGTCATCCATATACCCTACTGCTTTGGCCTCGAGTCCCCCTCCACCGGGCAGGGGGACTTCACGGATTTCTTTGTCCTTCCGTAGCACACATAAAAGAGGCTCTAACGCACAGATAAAAAGCAGTGGGGACAAAGGAGACCCCTGCTTTACTCCGGAGTTTAAAATGACGTCCTGTGTCTTAAAACCATTCACTAAAATTCTGCTTGTACAGTTATTATAAAATGCTTTAAGAGTCAATAAAAAACCTTCTGGTATACCCATCTTTTCTAAAACCTTAAAAAGATAAAAATGAGAGACACTGTCGGGATTCGAACCCATGACCAGCCACATCCCAGTCCTCTCTGGACATTACTCCCTGAAACCTATTATGTAACCTCAGTCTTGCCAAGCCTTGCTCATCACCCTTGATTCCCCACACCTGGTACTTCCCTATATAAGTCCAGCCCCTTGCACTCTAGCTTGCTGATTATTGAGCTCCTGAGCCTTGATCAAGCTTCTCCTCATCTGCTGCTCCTGCTATTACTGAAAGTCCACTGCTGACCAGGAATTGCCTACCGACTACTCTTCTGCTTGTCCCTACCTACTGAACTGCTACCACCGTTGCCATCCGGATTGTCTGACCACGCTTACTGCCGCCTGCCCTGACCCACCGCCTGCCTGCCGACTATTCTTCTGCTTGTCCCTACCTACTGAACTGCTACCACCGTTGCCATCCGGATTGTCTGACCACGCTTACTGCCGCCTGCCCTGACCCACCGCCTGCCTGCCGACTACTCTTCTGCTTGTCCCTACCTACTACCTGCCTGCGGTCCTTGCCACTGGGCTCCACTCCTACCTCCAGCCAGCGGTCCTCTGACTCAGGTGAGCCTGTAGGATTGTTACAGACACGATCAAATGCTTTTTCAAAGTCAATGGATAAAATGGCTAATTTACCCCCCCCCCCCCTTGACTTTGTGTCCTCAATACAATCTTTTATTAGGTTCAGGTTGTCCCAAATGCTTCTCCCAGGAATGCCACAGACTTGGTTGTGGTGGATCGTCTTGGAGATGACTTTTTTTAGCCGATTCGCAGCAGATCTTTGCCATTATTTTGTAGTCGGCATTCAGAAGGGTTATTGGTCTTCAATTTTTTAAGTCAGTTTTGTCCCCTTTTTTGTATAATAAGGAGACCTCACCCTTCCTCCAGGATCCTAGTAAAGTTTTTGATTTAAAAACTTCATTAAAAAGATAAAACAAATCATCTTTAAAAAGGTCATAAAACTTTACATAAAACTCAATGGGTATACCATCAGGTCCAGGTACCTTCCCTGCTTTAAAACTCTTGATTGTCTCTAAAACCTCCTGCTCAGTCAGCTCCTGTGATAAAACCTGCTGTGAGACAGGATCTAAAACAGTAGTGACCTCTTTCAGTGAGTCTTCTAAAAGGGACTGATCCACAGATTTTACATTAAAAAGTTCAGTATAAAAATGTGTACCTTATTTAAAATAGTCTGCATATTTTTCACACCGTCTATTTCGATAATGGTATCTTTTTTATTGTTAATTTTTTTAAAAAAATATCTGGAACAGGTTTCGTCATTTTCAACATGTTTTACTCTGGATCGGAAAATAATTTCCTTCCCCTTCTGTTCCAGATATTTGGTCATCTCTTTTTTGAGATTTTCTATATCTGACTTAACATTGATACCATTATCCCTGAACTTATATCATGTCTGCAACCGGGTATTGAGGTTATTAAAAACATCTTTTTTCTCTTTTGCCTTTTGGATGCTCTTTTTGATAAAAAAGTTTTTAATTTTCTTTTTCATTTTCTCCCACCAAGAGCTAGTGGAAGAATTTGAACTCCTTATCCGGTTGCACTTTTCATAAAAGATTTTAAAATCTAAAATAATCTGTGGATCATCTAAAAGGGAAACGTTCAATTTCCAAGATTTTTTACCAGGGACCTTATTCAGGTCATGCTTAACCGCTTTACGTCCGCCCATAGGATATAAACGTCCTATGGGTGGACCTCTATTTCTGAAAGCACGTTTTAAAACGTCCTTTCAGAAATAGCAGCTGCACGCTAATCGTGCAGCTGCTGATCGGGTTGCCCGCTGTCAGTGACAGCAGGGCAACCCTAAGACAAGGCAGGGACAGTGCCCAGGTGTCCCTGCCTTCTAGATCGCTGCAGACACAGCGCTCACCGAGCACTGTGTATGCAGAGAAGGAAGCGCTATGCGCTTCCTGTTCCGGCCCGGCGGTCATGTGACCGCCGGGACCGGAGAGTGCAGGGGCTGTGTGAGGTCTCTCAGAGACCTCGATCAGCCCTGCTCTGAGGCTGTACAGCGCTGGATTGCTGCTGTACAGCCTCTCTAGGGGTGTATTTGTCCTGTAACTGGGGCTACTATGTCAGCCCCAGTTACAGGAGAAATCAACAGTGAAAAAAAAAAAAAAAAAGTGAAGTAAATGTTCCCCAGAGGTCTTGTATAACCTTATGGGGGACGAAAAGTGTAAAATAAAAATAAAATAAAATAAAAGGTTGAAAATAAAAAAAATAAAAAAAGTTTCACATGTAAAAAAAAAAAGTCCCTAGTAAGGAATGAAAAAAAAAAGTTTAAAATATAAAAAATAAAAAAAAGTATACATATTAGGTATTGCCGCGTCCGTAAAAACCAGCTCTATAAAAATATCACATGACCTAACCCCTCGGGTGAACACCGTAAAAAATAAAATAAAAAATGTGTCAAAACAAGCAATTTTTGTCACCTTGCATCACAAAAGGTGCAACACCAAGTGATCAAAAACGCGTATGTCCCACAAAATAGTACCAATAAAACCGTCACCTCATCCCTCAAAAAATGAGCCCCTACATAAGAAAATCTCTCAAAAAATAAAAAAAACTATAGCTCTTAGAACATGGAGACACTAAAACATCATTTTTTTGGTTTCAAAAATGCTATTATTGTGTTAAAGGAAAACAAATAAAAAAAAGTATACATATTAGGTATTGCCGCGTCCGTAAAAACCAGCTCTATAAAAATATCACATGACCTAACCCCTCGGGTGAACACCGTAAAAAAAAAAAAAAAAAAACCTGTGTCAAAAGAAGCAATTTTTGTCACCTTGCATCACAAAAGGTGCAACACCAAGTGATCAAAAACGCGTATGTCCCACAAAATAGTACCAATAAAACCGTCACCTCATCCCGCAAAAAATGAGCCCCTACATAAGAAAATCTCTCAAAAAATAAAAAAACTATAGCTCTCAGAACATGGACACATTAAAACATAATTTTTTTGTTTCAAAACTGCTATTATTGTGTAAAACTTTAATAAATGAGAAAAAGTATACATATTGGGTATCTCCACGTCCGTAACAATCTGCTCTATAAAAATGTCACTTGACTGAACCCCTCAGGTGAACGCTGTAAAAATAAATAAATAGAAACTGTGCTAAAACAACCAATTTTTTGGTCACCTTGCCCCATAAAGTGTTATAATGAATGATCAAAAAATCATATGTACCCAAAAATAGTACTAATAAAACTGGCACCTTAGCCCCTAGTTTCCAAAATGGGGTCACTTCTTGGGAGTTTCTACTGTAAGGGTGCATCAGGGGGCTTCAAATGGGACATGGCATCTAAAAACCATGTGGAGTTCCTTTTCTTCTGCGCCCTGCCGTGTGCCCATACAGCAGTTTATGACCACATGTGGGGTGTTTCTGTAAACCGCAGAATCTGGGTAATAAATATTGAGTTTTGTTTGGCTGTTAACCATCGATGTGTTAAAGAAAAAAATTGATTAAATGGAAAATCTGCCAAAAAAGTGAAATTTAAAAATTTGATCTCCATTTTCCCTTAATTCTTGTGGAACGCCTAAAGGGTTAACAAAGTTTGTAAAATCGGTTTTGAATACCTTGAGGGGTGTAGTTTCTACAATGGGGTCATTTATGGTGGTATCCACTATGTAGGCCCCACAAAGTGACTTCAGACCTGAACTGGTCCTTAAAAAGTGGGTTTTGGCAATTTTCTTAAAAATTTGAAGAATTGCTTCAAAACTTCTAAGCCTTCTAACGTCCTAAAAAAATAAAATGACATTTCCAAAATGATGCCAACATAAAGTAGACATATGGGGAATGTTAAATAATAAATATTTTATGAGGTATCACTTTCTGTTTTTAAAGCAGAGAAATTGACATTTAGAAAATTGCAAATTTTTCTAATTTTTGGGTAAATTTGGGATTTTTTCATAAATAAAGGTGAAATATTTTGACTCAAATTTATGACTATCATGAAGTACAATGTGTCACGAGAAAACAATCTCTGAATGACTTGGATAAATAAAGGCGTTCCAAAGTTATTACCACATAAAGTGAGATATGTCAGTTTTGCAAAATTTGGCCTGGTCAGGAAGGGGGCAAATGGCCCAGATGGCAGGTGGTTAAGAACAAACGATAACATTTTGTGATCAGAAAAAACATTGGTTAAAACTTCACATTTAAAAGGCAGTAGGTGGTTGTTACAAAAAATAAAATCAATTCTTGAACTACAGTTGACATTACTCCAGGTCACGCCGGCTGCCTATGGGATGCCTCTATTACATTCTTTGTAAACATCAGATAGGTTAAAATTATCCACGAGGTCTTTCAACATCCCAGAGGTTTTATCGTAGTTTCTACTAGTGGAGCTAGTCAGCCGGCATTCCCCTTTCATGATACAATTAAAATCACCTGCAATAATACAAGGGTCAGACGAGATAATAAAATTGGATAAAATTCCCAGCATGTCTGCCCTTTCATTCTTATCAGGTGACCCATACAAATTTAAAAACTGCCATTTTACACCATCAATAAAAGCTTTAACCAATAAAATGCGACCTGGTAAAATTTCATTAAAACCATCAATCTGAACGTTCCCTTTAAAAAGAATGGCGACCCCACCTGACCTGGACTCGTTAGATCCAGACCAGATGGATGGCCCGTGCTGCCAATCTTCTTTATAGCTCTCATAAGAGCTCATATGGGGAATGCATGGTAGTGTCTAAAAGGTACCAGCATGACCAGAACACTCACTCGAACTTACGTCCCCGCCCTCTGAACCGATGGTAATTAGGGAGCCATCTGGAGAGGAACTTCCATCGCTCAGGCAGGAGCCTGCAGCCATGCTCGGGTAATCTGGCAGTCCAGCTTCTGAGATTTTTACCTGGGTCTCCATGCCCTGACCATTTAGGTCGTCGTCCTCTTTGTCAGGAGGGTCCTCAGCCAGTTCTGATGCTCCCCCCTCCGGGTCCTGGGAGGTCCCAGGCCTTTCTTCAGGGGGAGGCTGCGCACAGGGCAGGGAATCGGGGGTCCCCAAGGAGGCACTCACCTCCTCAACCACCTTACCAGGCGGAGAGGAGGCTACATGAGGAGCCACGTCTGCCTGCTCTTGATGGCCAGACGTTTCCATCGGCTCCTCAGTCCCCCTATCAGGAGACCGCCCCTTTTTCCCCCGCCCTTTCCCTTTTCTGACCACCTCCGACCACGTACCGTCACCAGGACTTATATGCGGCCTAGGAGACCCAGGCTGCTGATGTTGCCCGGACTCCCCTGTACAACCAACCTTTTGAGGAGTCACAGGCTTTCTTAAACGCGCCTCAATCTCGTCTTTCCTCTTATTTAGACGAATCTCCTTCGCATTTAGTGGATCACCCGAGCACTCCTGCTGCATTTTCTCGGTTTCGGCCCCTTCACCACTCGCACCAGGGGCCTCGGGCTCCTGCCTTACCTCTTCGTTCATCGCTTGTTCCTCTCCTTGAGGACGGGTCTGGTCAGCTGGGTCTTGTGGGGGCGCCTTAGGTTGCTCTGTCTTCCTGTGGGGACAAAAACAATATAAATGACCAACCCTTTGGCAGAAGGTGCACTTTTTCTCATGTGGGCATTCTTTGTTGGAGTGTTGGGTGCTTCCGCAATTTCTGCACTGTGCCTCGCAATCCTCATTGGTATGGCCATATACCCCACAGGTTCTGCAGAATTTTGGCATCCCCATATAGAAGAGGTCGCCATTAATTTGTACCAGATTAAAACGGGCAGGTGGTAATTTTACTCCGGAATAAAATGTGGCGTCTTTGATAAAAGTTACTAAAAACTTCCATTTCGATGTCCAGATGCCACACTCGTTCATCACTTTTCCTCTATATTGGACCTCTTTGAAATACAGAGATAGAAATGTCTCCAATTCCCTCTGGTCCACATAAGGGGATTACATTTTAATCACTACGAGTTTTTTCTCGTCGAAGGCATGCTCCACAATCCGGATACCCTGAAGCCTGGGATCATCCTTCATTTCCTCAGCTCTTTTTAAAGCATCACGGAAAATTCCATCCCCCACGAAGGTAACATCATAAATACCTCACTTCGGGTAGTCCTGGATTGCAAGGATCTCGTGTACCTGCACTCGTAAAGCATCCCGCAGCACGATCTCCACGATGTAACGCAGCACCTCTGACTTCTTGTCCTGGTGGACACCTCCAGTGAAGAGGATCCTCACTGAGTTTTTTAGCCTGGCGTATTCCGGCACGAAGACGGTATCGCCGTCCATGTTCCGCCTGGCAGCAGCAACGCCCTGGTCCGAGGCTGCACCTTCTGGGAAGTGTAAAACTACCAGAAGGCCGGGGATCGCAACTCGTTACCCTGGGACTAAGTCCTCTCCCTAATAGCAGCAAGTGGGTGAAGCCCGGGAATAAATTCCCGGACGATCCCACAAGGCCGAGGAGAGGAGTACCCGAGTGCCCTCAACTAAGACCAAGTGCAGAATCAGAAACACATACACTTGATCTTGGCCAAAAGCCGAGACTATGGAGCGCTCTGCCTGAGCAGGTGGTGATTGTGAATTCACTAAAAGAGTTCAAGAGGGGCTTGGATGTGTTTCTGGAGTGTAATAATATTACAGGTTAATGGAGAAGTCGTTGATCCAGGGAGTTATTCCGACTGCCTGATTGGAGTCGTGAAGGAATTTTTCCCACTAAAATTAGAAAAATTGGCTACCACCTTCTATTTTTCACAGCACCTATTTTTAAAAGGTGAAATCTGATTGGTTTTTAGGGGCAACTAAGCCAGTTCTACTTTATACCAGTTTGATAAATGACCCCATATGGTATGTTTATGGCGTTTTAAGGTGTTAAAAAAAATGGCAGAAAAATTTGTGTGTGAAGGAAAGGATCTCCAGTTTCTCCACAGACATCATTAATAGGGATTTTACTGGAAGTTCGTTTTCATTCTACTTTAATTGCAGCTACACTGTAATAAAATGAAGGGAAAAAAAATTAAAACGTTCTTGTCCAACTGTTGTATTAAAATATATAACCTCACAAGATAGATAGAAAAATAGAAATATGTTTAACTTTAAAACTTAACAAGCATCTACCACTATGATTACCATAAAGCATGCATACTGCCTGGTAGAATTTATCATGGTGCATTAACCCCTTCTCAACATCCAGGTGACTGCTGTTTCACACAGCTGACACCCGAGGCTAACGATGACCTAGTGAGGCTAGGTCATCATTAACAATTCCTGGTTACAAGTACAAGATTTCAGCGCCAGGCTTCCAAACAATGAGGATGCAAAAGAAAAAAGGAGGAGGTAAATTGGTGCTCCACAGTAGTAGGCCCGCCTCCCAGTGCTCTGAGCACCTCATTTGCAAAAGTAAAAATTTTGCTACAACCATACATAAGATTGCAGTAACATAGTGCTTAGTGTTGATGGAGCACCAAAGTGCTCAGGTGCTCGAGTAGAACACTGTCACGAGTAGGAGGTCCCAGGAGAGACCACCGCGTCGTCAAGCAATAAACAAACGGAAATCAGGTACAGACACACAAGAGTTTATTGAACAAACAAAAACCAGGGAAGGCAGCACAGACAAAACATAAGCTCTATGTACCGTCAGCACAGTGGGAGCAAACCCTCACTGTGCCACTGTCTAGTAATACTCCAGAGGGGCGTGACTAAGCAACTCCTGGTATTCACTAGGGCCCCAGATGGTAGGGTTAGACTTTGCAGCAGGAAGTTGCCAGGGTCCACTCCAGAGCGTGAACTAGACAGTGACAGCAAGAACAAATGGACAACAGGTACCAGAAGGTACCGACTGCACATAGGCAAACATAACATAGACAGGCAAATACAAAACAGGGCAACTAAAACATAAGCAGGAATACATAGCAAGGAAACAGGAGTGACAATGAGCAGAGAAGGACTTGCTCCACCAGTAGTAAACTGCATGGCCTTGCGCATGGCACTCTGCTGCAAAGAAAGGTGCAGCAAGGACTTGCTGAACAGAGACATGAATACACACAAGGTAACTAAAACATAACTGGCAGAACAGATAACAGAAACACAGGAAAGAGGACATCAAAGAGGACGGGAATGAACAAGTAGGAAACCCACAGAGCACAGACAGACAGACACGGATCCCATGGGTCAGCAGCGTGGGAGAGTGAGTACAAACAGGAGCAGGACAAGACAACACACACCAGGAGAGCTGACACAGAACTGAGGAAACCTCAGCCTTATATACAGGTTCCATGGGTGCAGCAGAGAAGCCACACCCATGGAGCAGACAGAGGATTAACTCCTAATAGGCACACAGGGGAGTTAGCCCATAAAGAACCACAAATGACACACAGAAACGGAGCTGCAGCGAGAGCATAGACAGAAGGTCACAGCCAGAGGTAACGACTGTGACACTCCCACCCCTCAAAGCCCCCCCTCTCCCCCCAAACAGAAAACGGGAGGAAGTGGGGCAACAAACCAAACAGAACCAGGCAAGGGGACAGAAATCAAAGGGGTGACGGGGTACATGGGCAGGAACACACACGACGAGCGCAACCAGCCCAACCCCTGAAAACCAGCCTACACGGAGGGTCCGCAGCCAGTACGCCAGGGGAAGATAGCCAGCCAACACGGCATACACGTCAAGTGAACCGCACCAAGAAGTTACCTCCCCCTCCACTCTCCCTCCGGAGAATGACATGTCTGCCAAGAACTGATTGGCCAGACATGCAGACACCCCCTTCCGGAGGATTGGGACCGGGAACAGGAACCAGACAGGAATACAAAGAAAATCGGAATCAACACATAAGACGACCGCAGCCAGCACGCAGCCCCTAGCAACCAGCCTACACGGTAAACGCAGCCAGTACGCCAAGAGGAATGCAGCCAGCCTACACGGCCACAAAAGTCATGGTGAACTGCAGTGTGCTAACACGTCCCCCTCCACTCTCCCTCCGGAGAATGGCATGTCTGCCAAGAACTGATTGGTCAGACATGCTGACACCCCCTTCCGGAGGCCCAGGACCAGAAGCAGACGCCTGCGCCAATAACGGAAAACACGGCCGTAGGCAGAACTGCAAGCTAAAAAGGCTACACCGGACATCGCCCCTGGCAACCAGCATACACGGAAAACACTGCAGCCAGTACACCAAGGCAACCAAATCCGATACCTAAAGGCAGCATAAAGAGGGAAATACAGAATGCACACACACCACAGATAAGCAGAAAACAGAACAAAAAAAACTCTGTGAAAGTTCACTTGTTCATTCTGTCACGAGTAGGAGGTCCCAGGAGAGACCACCGCGTCGTCAAGCAATAAACAAACGGAAATCAGGTACAGACACACAAGAGTTTATTGCATAAACAAAAACCAGGGAAGGCAGCACAGACAAAACATGAGCTCTATGTACCGTCAGCACAGTGGGAGAAAACCCCCACTGCGCCACTGTCTAGTAATACTCCAGAGGGGCGTGACTAAGCAACTCCTGGTATTCACTAGGGCCCCAGATGGTAGGGTTAGACTTTGCAGCAGGAAGTTGCCAGGGTCCACTCTGGAGCGTGATCTAGACAGTGACAGCAGGAACGAATGGACAACAGGTACCAGAAGGTACCGACGGCACATAGGCATACATAACAGACAGGCAAATACAAACAGGTCAACTTATAACACAAGCAGGAGTACATAGCAAGGAAACAGGAGTGACAATGAGCAGAGAAGGACTTGCTCCACCAGTAGTAAACTGCATGTCCTTGCGCATTGCACTCTGCTGCAAAGAAAGGTGCAGCAAGGGCTTGCTGAACAGAGACATATAACATAACAAACATAACTGGCAGAACAGATAACAGAAACATAGGAAAGAGGACATCAAAGAGGACAGGAATGAACAAGTAGGAAACCCACAGAGCACAGACAGACAGACATGGATCCAATGGGTCAGCAGCATGAGAGCGTAAGTACAAACAGGAGCAGGACAAGACAACACACACCAGGAGAGCTGACACAGAACTGAGGAAACCTCAGCCTTATATACAGGTTCCATGGGTGCAGCAGAGAAGCCACACCCATGGAGCAGACAGAGGATTAACTCCTAATAGGCACACAGGGGAGTTAACCCATAAAGAACCACAAATGACACACAGGAACGGAGCTGCAGCGAGAGCATAGACAGAAGATCACAGCCAGAGGTAACGACTGTGACAAACACTTTGGGATGTTCAGGTGCTCTACAGAGCATAATAGAAGTCAATGGGAGTACCAGAGCATTCAACCAGGCACCCCTGCTCTGGAGGGGAGGGTGTCTGGTTCACAGGAAAAGGTCAGAAATTGATGTAAACACCACTGAAATGGTTCGGGAACAGCGTGGGGAGGATGTCTGGATGCATCTTGGACTCCCAAGTCGCTGATGGGAACGATATTGTCCGAGATCGTTCGCTGGCAGGCTGTAGTTGCGATTTTTTTAACCCCTAACAGGTATATTAGACGCTGTTTTGAAAACAGCATCTAATATACCTGCTACCTGGTCCTCTGGTGGTCCCTTTTGCTTGGATCGACCACCAGAGGACACAGGCAGCTCAGTAATAAGTAGCACCAAACACCACTACACTACACCCCCCCTTGTCATTTATTAACCGCTTATTAACCCCTGATCACCCCATATAGACTCCCTGATCACCCCCCTGTCATTGATCAACCCCCTGTCATTGATCACCCCTTTGTAAGGCTCCATTCAGACGTCCGTATGTTTTTTACGGATCCACGGATACATGGATCGGATCCGCAAAACACATACGGACGTCTGAATGGAGCCTTACGGGGGAGTGATCAATGACAGGGGGGTGATCACCCCATATAGACTCCCTTATCACCCCCCTGTCATTGATCACCCCCCTGTAAGGCTCCATTCAGATATTTTTTTGGCCCAAGTTAGCGGAAATTTTTTTATTTTTTTTTTTCTTACAAAGTCTCATATTCCACTAGAAGAAGTCTGGGATCCAAATGTCTAAAAATGCCCTCCTAAAAGGAATTTGGGCCCCTTTGCGCATCTAGGCTGCAAAAAAGTGTCACACATGTGGTATCTACATACTCAGGAGAAGTTGGGCAATGTGTTTTGGGGTGTTATTTTACATATAACCATGCTGGGTGAGATAAATATCTTGGTCAAATGCCAACTTTGTATAAAAAAAATGGGAAAAGTTGTCTTTTGCCGAGGTATTTCTCTCACCCAGCATGGGTATATGTAAAAAGACACCCCAAAACACATTGTCCTACTTCTTCTGAGTACGGCCATACCAGATGTGTGACACTTTTTTGCAGCCTAGGTGGGCAAAGGGGCCCACATTCCAAAGAGCACCTTTCGGATTTCACAGGGCATTTTTTACAGATTTTGATTTCAAACTACTTCTCGTGCATTAGGGCCCCTAAAATGCCAGGGCAGTATAACTACCCCACAAGTGACCCCATTTTGGAAAGAAGACACCCCAAGGTATTCCGTGAGGGGCATGGCGAGTTCCTAGAATTTTTTATTTTTTGTCACAAGTTAGCGGAAAATGATGATTTTTTTTATATTTTTATTTTCTTACAAAGTCTCATATTCCACTAACTTGTGACAAAAAATAAAAACTTCCATGAACTCACTACACTGCGTGCAGAATTATTAGGCAAATGAGTATTTTGACCACATCATCCTCTTTATGCATGTTGTCTTACTCCAAGCTGTATAGGCTCGAAAGCCTACTACCAATTAAGCATATTAGGTGATGTGCATCTCTGTAATGAGAAGGGGTGTGGTCTAATGATATCAACACCCTATATTAGGTGTGCATAATTATTAGGCAACTTCCTTTCCTTTGGCAAAATGGGTCAAAAGAAGGACTTGACAGGCTCAGAAAAGTCAAAAATAGTGAGATATCTTGCAGAGGGATGCAGCACTCTTAAAATTGCAAAGCTTCTGAAGCGTGATCATCGAACAATCAAGCGTTTCATTCAAAATAGTCAACAGGGTCGCAAGAAGCGTGTGGAAAAACCAAGGCGCAAAATAACTGCCCATGAACTGAGAAAAGTCAAGCGTGCAGCTGCCAAGATGCCACTTGCCACCAGTTTGGCCATATTTCAGAGCTGCAACATCACTGGAGTGCCCAAAAGCACAAGGTGTGCAATACTCAGAGACATGGCCAAGGTAAGAAAGGCTGAAAGACGACCACCACTGAACAAGACACACAAGCTGAAACGTCAAGACTGGGCCAAGAAATATCTCAAGACTGATTTTTCTAAGGTTTTATGGACTGATGAAATGAGAGTGAGTCTTGATGGGCCAGATGGATGGGCCCGTGGCTGGATTGGTAAAGGGCAGAGAGCTCCAGTCCGACTCAGACGCCAGCAAGGTGGAGGTGGAGTACTGGTTTGGGCTGGTATCATCAAAGATGAGCTTGTGGGGCCTTTTCGGGTTGAGGATGGAGTCAAGCTCAACTCCCAGTCCTACTGCCAGTTTCTGGAAGACACCTTCTTCAAGCAGTGGTACAGGAAGAAGTCTGCATCCTTCAAGAAAAACATGATTTTCATGCAGGACAATGCTCCATCACACGCATCCAAGTACTCCACAGCGTGGCTGGCAAGAAAGGGTATAAAAGAAGAAAATCTAATGACATGGCCTCCTTGTTCACCTGATCTGAACCCCATTGAGAACCTGTGGTCCATCATCAAATGTGAGATTTACAAGGAGGGAAAACAGTACACCTCTCTGAACAGTGTCTGGGAGGCTGTGGTTGCTGCTGCACGCAATGTTGATGGTGAACAGATCAAAACACTGACAGAATCCATGGATGGCAGGCTTTTGAGTGTCCTTGCAAAGAAAGGTGGCTATATTGGTCACTGATTTGTTTTTGTTTTGTTTTTGAATGTCAGAAATGTATATTTGTGAATGTTGAGATGTTATATTGGTTTCACTGGTAAAAATAAATAATTTAAATGGGTATATATTTGTTTTTTGTTAAGTTGCCTAATAATTATGCACAGTAATAGTCACCTGCACACACAGATATCCCCCTAAAATAGCTAAAACTAAAAACAAACTAAAAACTACTTCCAAAAATATTCAGCTTTGATATTAATGAGTTTTTTGGGTTCATTGAGAACATGGTTGTTGTTCAATAATAAAATTAATCCTCAAAAATACAACTTGCCTAATAATTCTGCACTCCCTGTATGCTCATCACAAAATACCTTGGGGTGTCTTCTTTCCAAAATGAGGTCACTTGTGGGGTAGTTATACTTCCCTGGCATTCTAGGGGCCCTAATGTGTGGTAAGTAGTTTTAAATCAAAATGTGTAAAAAATGACCTGTGAAATTCTAAAGGTGCTCTTTGGAATGTGGGCCCCTTTGCCCACCTAGGCTGCAAAAAAGTGTCACACATCTGGTATCGCCGTACTCAGGAGAAGTTGGGCAATGTGTTTTGGGGTGTCATTTTACATATACCCATGCTGGGTGAGATAAATATCTTGGTCAAATGCCAACTTTGTATAAAAAAATGGGAAAAGTTGTCTTTTGCCGAGATATTTATCTCACCCAGCATGGGTATATGTAAAATGACACCCCAAAACATATTGCCCAACTTCTCCTGAGTACGGCGATACCAGATGTGTGACACTTTTTTGCAGCCTAGGTGGGCAAAAGGGGCCCACATTCCAAAGAGCACCTTTAGGATTTCACAGGTCATTTTTTACACATTTTGATTTCAAACTACTTACCACACATTAGGGCCCCTAGAATGCCAGGGCAGTGTAACTACCCCACAAGTGACCCCATTTTGGAAAGAAGACACCCCAAGGTATTTCGTGATGGGCATAGTGAGTTCATGGAACTTTTTATTTTTTGTCACAAGTTAGTGGAATATGAGACTTTGTAAGAAAAAAAGAAGAAAAAAAATCATTTTCCGCTAACTTGCGACAAAAAATAAAGAAAATTCTAGGAACTCGCCATGCCCCTCACGGAATACCTTGGGGTGTCTTCTTTCCAAAATGGGGTCAATTGTGGGGTAGTTATACTGCCCTGGCAATTTAGGGGCCCTAATGTGTGGGAAGTATTTTGAAATCAAAAAGTGTAAAAAATGACCTGTGAAATCCTAAAGGTGCTCTTTGGAATGTGGGCCCCTTTGCCTACCTAAACTGCAAAAAAGTGTCACACATCTGGTATCGCCGTACTCAGGAGAAGTTGGGCAATGTGTTTTGGGGTGTCTTTTTACATATACTCATGCTGGGTGAGAGAAATATCTCGGCAAAAGACAACTTTGTATAAAAAAAATGGTAAAAGTTGTCTTTTGCCAAGATATTTCTCTCACCCAGCATGGGTATATGTAAAATGACACCCCAAAACACATTCCCCAACTTCTAGTGAGTCTATGGAAATTTTTATTTTTTGTCACAAGTTAGTGGAATATGAGACTTTGTAAGGAAAAGAAAAAAAATCATCATTTTCCGCTAACTTGTGACAAAAAATAAAAAGTTCTATGAACTCACTATGCCCATCAGAGAATACCTTAGGGTGTCTACTTTCCGAAATGGGGTCATTTGTGGGGTGTTTGTACTGTCTGGCCATTGTAGAACCTCAGGAAACATGACAGGTGCTCAGAAAGTCAGAGCTGCTTCAAAAAGCAGAAATTCACATTTTTGTACCTTAGTTTGTAAACGCTATAACTTTTACCCAAACCATTTTTTTTTTACCCAAACATTTTTTTTTTTATCAAAGACATGTAGAACAATAAATTTAGAGAACAATTTATATATGGATGTCGTTTTTTTTAAAAAAAATTACAACTGAAAGTGAAAAATTTAATTTTTTTGCAAAAATTTCGTTAAATTTCGATTAATAACAAAAAAAGTTAAAATGTCAGCAGCAATGAAATACCACCAAATGAAAGCTCTATTAGTGAGAAGAAAAGGAGGTAAAATTCTTTTGGGTCGTAAGTTGCATGACCGAGCAATAAACGGTGAAAGTAGTGTAGTGCAGAATTGTAAAAAGTGGCCTGGTCATTAACCACCTCAGCCCCTATAGCTTAAACACCATTAATGACCAGGCCACTTTTTACACTTCTGACCTACCCTACTTTCACCGTTTATTGCTCGGTCATGCAACTTACCACCCAAATTAATTTTACCTCCTTTTCTTCTCACTAATAGAGCTTTCATTTGGTGGTATTTCATTGCTGCTGACATTTTTACTTTTTTGTTATAAATCGAAATTTAACGATTTTTTTTGCAATAAAATGAAATTTTTCAATTTCAGTTGTAAAATTTTGCAAAAAAAAGACATCCATATATACATTTTTCTCTAAATTTATTGTTCTATATGTCTTTGATAAAAAAAATGTTTGGGTAAAAAAAAAATGGTTTGGGTAAAAGTTATAGCGTTTACAAACTATGGTACAAAAATGTGAATTTCCGCTTTTTGAAGCAGCTCTGACTTTCTGAGCACCTGTCATGTTTCCTGAGGTTCTACAATGGCCAAACAGTACAAACACCCCACAAATGACCCCATTTCGGAAAGTAGACACCCTAAGGTATTCGCTGATGGGCATAGTGAGTTCATAAAACTTTTTATTTTTTGTCACAAGTTAGTGGAAAATGATGATTATTCTTTTTTTCTTACAAAGTCTCATATTCCACTAACTTGTGACAAAAAATAAAAACTTCTATGAACTCACTATGCCCATCAGCGAATACCTTGGGGTGTCTTCTTTCCAAAATGGGGTCACTTGTGAGGTAGTTATACTGCCCTGGCATTCTAGGGGCCCAAATATATGGTAAGTAGTTTGAAATCAAAACCTATAAACAATGGCCGGTGAAATCCGAAAGGTGCTCTTTGGAATGTGGGCCCCTTTGCCCACCTAGGCTGCAAAAAAGTGTCACACATGTGGTATCTCCGTACTCAGGAGAAGTTGGGCAATGTGTTTTGGGGTGTCATTTTACATATACCCATGCTGGGTGAGATAAATATCTTGGTCAAATGCCAACTTAGTATAAAAAAATGGGAAAAGTTGTCTTTTGCCAAGATATTTCTCTCACCCAGCATGGGTATATGTAAAATGACACCCCAAAACACATTTCCCAACTTCTCCTGAGTACAGAGATACCACATGTGTGAAACTTTTTTGCAGCCTAGGTGGGCAAAGGGGGCCACATTCCAAAGAGCACCTTTCGGATTTCACCGGCCATTTTTTACACATTTTGATTTCAAACTACTTACCACACATTTGGGCCCCTAGAATGCCAGGGCAGTATAACTACCCCACAAGTGACCCCATTTTGGAAAGAAGACACCCCAAGGTATTCCGTGAGGGGCATGGAGAGTTCCTAGAATTTTTTGTCACAAGTTAGCGGAAAATGATGATTTATTTATTTTTTCTTACAAAGTCTCATATTCCACTAACTTGTGACAAAAAATAAAAACTTCCATGAACTCACTATGCCCATCACGAAATACCTTGGGGTGTCTTCTTTCCAAAATGCGGTCACTTGTGGGGTAGTTATACTGCCCTGGCATTTTAGGGGCCCAAATGCGTGCGAAGTAGTTTGAAACCAAAATCTGTAAAAAATGGCCGGTGAAATCCGAAAGGTGCTCTTTGGAATGTGGGCCCCTTTACCCACCTAGGTTGCAAAAAAGTGTTACACATGTGGTATTGCCGTACTCAGGAGAAGTTGGGCAATGTGTTTTGGGGTGTCATTTTACATATACCCATGCTGGGTGAGAGAAATATCTCGGCAAAAGACAACTTTTCCCATTTATTTATACAAAGTTGGCATTTGACCAAGATATTTCTCTCACCCAGCATGGGTATATGTAAAATGACACCCCAAAACACATTCCTCAACTTCTCCTCAGTACGGCGATACCACATGTGTGACACTTTTTTGCAGCCTAGATGCGCAAAGGTGCCCAAATTCCTTTTAGGAGGGCATTTTTAGACATTTGGATCCCAGACTTCTTCTCACGCTTTAGGGCCCCTAAAAAGCCAGGGCAGTATAAATACCCCACATGTGACCCCATTTTGGAAAGAAGACACCCCAAGGTATTCAATGAGGGGCATGGCGAGTTCATAGAAAAAAAAAATTTGGCACAAGTTAGTGGAAATTGATTTTTTGGGTTTTTTTTCTCACAAAGTCTCCCTTTCCGCTAACTTGAGACAAAAATTTCAATCTTTCATGAACTCAATATGCCCCTCAGCGAATACCTTGGGGTGTCTTCTTTCCAAAATTGTGTTATTTGTGGGGTGTTTGTACTGCCCTGGCATTTGAGGGTCTCCGCAATCATTACATGTATGGCCAGCATTAGGAGTTTCTGCTATTCTCCTTATATTGAGCATACGGGTAATGAGATTATTTTTTTCCGTTCAGCCTTTGGGCTGAAAGAAAAAATGAACGGCACAGATTTCTTCATTCGCATCGATCAATGTGGATGAAAAAATCTCTGCCAAAAAAAAAAAAGGAGGGGAAAGGCGTCTGCCAGGACATAGGAGCTCCGCCCAACATCCATACCCACTTAGCTCGTATGCCCTGGCAAACCAGATTTATCCATTCACATCAATCGATGTGGATGAATAAATCATTGCCGGGATTTTTTATTTTTTTTATATATATATACAAAGTGTTTGCCAAAGCATATGAACACCGCCACCTCCTCAGCTCATATGCCTCGGCAAACGTATCTTTTACTGCAGAGGAGAAATCTCGTCTTGCAGCGCCGCATACACCGACTTGTGTGTAATCTGACAGCAGCGCAATGCTTCTGTCAGAATGCACATCAGTGCTGCAGCTAGTCGATCGGTTGGTCCACCTGGAAGGTAAAAAAAAAAAAAAAAAAAAGAAAAAGAAAAAACCAGGCCGCAACACAATACATTTTATTAACTTTATAATAACTTTTGAACAGAACATATAAACTTTTTTTTTACTTTTTGAACTGAAGTTAACTTTTTTGCTTACTTTTTTTTTTTTTTTTTTTTTCCCTTTATAGGACAAACCTCTCCTTCCCCATGGGACAATGTGCAAAGCGCAAATCGCGGAAAGATGTGGCGAAGTACATTATGCACTTTATCCCAGGTGAAAGGAGAGGTTTGCAGTAGCTGTGAGTAAAAGGGCCCTAATAGCCCTGTGTGCCTGTCCTGTGAGATGCAATCCCTATGCTAAGTGTACCTGTGTGTGGTACTTCCGGAAACACTCTCCAAAGCATAGGGCAGGGTGGTCAGGACAGTCAGGACAGAAATAGCGGGTGTCACGCCTTATTACACTCCTGCTACAGACACGACATCTTTTTCGGGGTGACGGTTGGGTTGAGGTACCAGGAACGACACTGGGGAAATGTCGCTCGTGTAGACGGCTAACTACACTGGTGGATGGGGCCACGGAACCTTCTGGATACAGGAGGTTCTCGATGATCTCTTCCTGAAATTTGAGGAAGGATCGTGTTCTCCCAGCCTTACTGTAGAGAACAAAACTATTATACAGAGCCAATTGAATCAAATATACAGACACCTTCTTATACCAGCGTCTGGTGCGTCGGGAAACTAAATACGGAGACAACATCTGGTCATTGAAGTCCACCCCTCCCATGAGCAAATTATAGTCGTGGACACAGAGGGGCTTTTCAATGACACGGGTTGCTTGCTCAATTTGTATTGTCGTGTCTGCGTGAATGGAGGAGAGCATGTAAACGTCACGCTTGTCTCTCCATTTCACCGCGAGCCGTTCTTCGTTACACAAGGCAGCCCTCTCCCCCCTTGCAAGACGGGTGGTAACGAGCCGTTGGGGGAAGCCCACGCGACTAGTTTGCGCGGTGCCACAGCAGCCAATCTGTTCTAAGAACAAATGCCTGAAGAGGGCCACACTTGTGTAGAAATTGTCCACATAAAGATGGTACCCCTTGTCAAATAAGGGTGACACCAAGTCCCAGACTGTCTTCCCACTGCTCCCCAGGTAGTCAGGGCAACCGACCGGCTCCAGGGTCTGATCTTTTCCCTCATAGATCCGAAATTTGTGGGTATAGCCTGTGGCCCTTTCACAGAGCTTATACAATTTGACCCCATACCGGGCGCGCTTGCTTGGGATGTATTGTTTGAAGCCAAGGCGCCTGGTAAAATGTATTAGGGACTCGTCTACACAGATGTTTTGCTCTGTGGTATACAAATCTGCAAATTTCTGGTTGAAGTGGTCTATGAGGGGCCGAATTTTGTGGAGCCGGTCAAAAGCTGGGTGGCCTCTGGGACGGGAGGTGGTGTTGTCGCTAAAGTGCAGGAAACGCAGGATGGCCTCAAATCGTGCCCTGGACATAGCAGCAGAGAACATGGGCATGTGATGAATCGGGTTCGTGGACCAATATGCCCGCAATTCATGCTTTTTGGTTAGACCCATGTTGAGGAGAAGGCCCAGAAAAATTTTAATTTCGGAAACTTGGACTGGTTTCCACCGGAAAGGCTGGGCAAAAAAATCTTCCCGGGTTGGCGGATATAAATTGTGTGGCATACCGATTTGTTTCTGCCACAACTAAGTCCAAGAGCTCCGCAGTCAAGAACAGCTCAAAAAATCCCAGGGCCGAACCGATCTGAGCTGTCTCAACCCGAACTCCAGACTGGGCGGTGAAAGGGGGAACTAATGGTGCGGCTGAAGTTGGTGACTGCCAATCAGGATTTGCCAGCACCTCAGGGACTCTAGGGGCTCCACGGGCCTGTCTGTGCGGTGGCTGTGACGGGGTAACTACTGCACGTGCCACCGTACCAGCTTCAACTGCCCTTCTGGTGCTCACCACTTCACCATGTTGTACGGCAGTGCTGGTACTAGGTCCAGCACTGCCGTACACTGCTGCTGGTGTATGCCTCACCACGTGATCCGACAGCGCCAGCCCCACTCTGCTGCTCTTGAAGCGGATCCTGCGCAACCTGTGGTCTAGCGACACGGGGCCGGGTACGCCTGGTTCTATCAGGGACCTCCACCTCCTTGTCCGAACTTTGGGTCAGACTGCCACTGCTTTCTACAGGTTCATATTCTGACCCACTAGATTCGTCAGATGAGGGTTCCCATTCCTCATCCAACTGGGTCAGAATCCTGTAGGCCTCTTCAGAAGAATACCCCCTGTTTGACATTTGGACTACTAAATTTAGGGGTATTCCCTGAGACTACCCAAGAAAAAAAGCAAGCCTGTCTTACAAAGGGGAGGCTAGCGAAGTACCGGAGGCCGCTGCGGTTGATAAAAAATATCAAAACTGATTTTTTTTATCGCCGCAGCGCTTGGAAAGTGATTGTGCAGTGATCAAAAAAATATATATTTTTTTGTCACTGCGGCGGGGCGGGTGTGGGTGAACGCACGTGTGGGCGACCGATCATGCCTGATCGGGCAAACACTGCGTTTTGGGTGGAGGGCGAGCTAAGGTGACACTAATACAATTATAGATCTGACTGTGATCAGTTTTGATCACTTACAGATACTATAAATGTACAAATGCTGATTAGCGATACGCTAATCAGCGAATCAGTGACTGCGGTGCGGGGGGCTGGGCGCTAACCGACGCTAAACTACATAACCAAGGGGCCTAAACTATCCTAAAACCTAACAGTCAATACCAGTGGAAAAAAAAAGTGACAGTTTACACTGATCACTTTTTTCCTTTCACTAGGTGATTGACAGGGGCGATCAAGGGGTGATCAAGGGGTTAATTCGGGTGATGGGGGGTGATCTGGGGCTAAGTGTAGTGTTGGTGGGTACTCCCAGTGATCTCTGCTCCTCTGCTGGAACCAACCGACGAAAAGGACCAGCAGAGGAGCAGACAAGCCATTTAACACATCATATTTACTAATATGATGTGTTATCTGGCTTTTCATTCGTTTTTTTGAAAATCGCCAGCCTGCCAGCCACGATCATTGGCTGGCAGGCTGGTGACGAACTTGTCCTCTAACTTTTGCCGGCCCGCGATGCGCATGCGCGGGCCGGCTTTGAGCGAAATCTCGCGTCTCGCGAGATGACGCGTATATGCGTGACTGTGCGCAGCGCTGCCGCCTCCGGAACGCGATCCTGCGTTAGGCGGTCCGGAGGCGGTTAAGGGTGTTTAAGCTAGGGGAGCTGAGATGGTTAAAAGAAGCATTCTTTCCTGTATATTTACTTGTATATAAAGTGCAAGTGCTGCCAAAAATTACAAGGAAGAGGCACTCCGATACAACCTGTATATCACATAAAGGAGGGCCTCATTCACATTGTGGTACAATTGTTCAGGCAGTGGGACTCCTACACTCATAAAGCCTATACTCTGAGTGAAAGGGCTACTAAAATTTACAAGGAACCGACACAATACACCCTTTATTACACATAAAGGAGGGCATCATAAACATTAGGGGCGAGGGCCTGCTGCTGATCTGACCATTCTAAAACATTAGGGGCGAGGGCCTGCTACTGATCTGACCATTCTAAAACATTAGGGGTGAGGGCCTGCTGCTGATCTGACCATCTAAAACATTATGGGCGAGGGCCTTCTGCTGATCTGACCATCTAAAACATTATAGGCGAGGGCCTGCTGGTGACGCTCTAAAATATTATGGGTGAGGGTCTGCTGCTGATCTGACCATTCTAAAACATTAGGGGCGAGGGCCTGCTGCTGATCTGACCATTCTAAAACATTAGGGGCGAGGGCCTGCTACTGATCTGACCATCTAAAACATTATGGGCGAGGGCCTTCTGCTGATCTGACCATCTAAAACATTATAGGCGAAGGCCTGCTGGTGCCGCTCTAAAACATTATGGGTGAGGGTCTGCTGCTATGCTGACCCTCTAAAACATTAGGAGCGAGGGCAGCCTAATAAGCATGTTGATATGATGGAGGGGGAGGAGGACGAGAAAAGGAAGATTGAACCATATACCCTTTTTTGTGGTGGAAGGGGTGCATGGGAATACAGTGTATTCAATACACAATGAAAGCCACATTTAAAGTGCCTTTATATTCAGCCGCTTTCCTCTGGTGGAATAGAGAAGTCAGGGGAAATGCAGGCCTTGTTTATTTTGATAAGAGTCAACCTGTCAGCATTTTCAGTTGACAGGCGGATGCGCTTATCAGTTAATATGCCCCAAGCAGCACCAAATACCTGCTTTGACAAAATGCTGGCAGCAGGGCAGGCCAGCACCTCCAAGGCATAAAGCACCAGTTCGTGCCACATGTCCAGCTTGGACACCCAATAGTTGTAAGGCACAGAGAGATCAGGGAGAACTTTTCCCTCCTTGTGACACTAGGCCGCGCATCAGGGTGAGAGTGCTGGCGGGGTGTCATGAAACTGTCCCAGGCTTTGAAGAGTGTTGCCCTGCCTGTTGGAACTGCTGTGTGTTCCCCTCGTCTCGTCTCCTCGGTTGCCCAAGGAACTACGTACTCTGCCGCCAGCGTTGTCAGCTGGAAATTTTTGGAGTTTTTTTCCACAAGGACCTTCTGGTATTGCACCATTTTGCTAGTCCTTTCCACCTGAGGAATGAGAGGAGTTCTCTTTGTAGCGGAGGTTGAGAAGGGTGACCAACCAGTAATCGGTGTTGGCCAAAATGCGTATAACGCGAGGGTCACGGGAAAGGCAGCATAACATAAAGTCAGTCATGTGTGCCACAGTCCCAACAGACTTTGCTGTCCTCATCAGGAGGATGACTCAATATCCTCATCCTCTTCGGATCATCCACGCTGAACAGATGGAATAAACCTGCTATGGGTACTACCCTCTGTAGCGGAGGCAACCGTCTCCTTCTCCTAATCATCCAATTTGCGCTGAGAAGATGAACTCAGGGAGGTCTGGCTATCACCCTGTGTACTGTCATCCCCCATTTCCAACTCTTCCACATGCAAAGCGTCCGCCTTCATTGTGAGCAGCGAGCGTTTCAGTAGACACAGAAGTGGGATGGTCACGCTGATAATAGCGGCATCGCCGCTCACAATCTGTGTTGATTCCTCACAGTTGCATAAAAACTCACAGAGGTCAGACATCCATGCCCACTCGTCGCTTGTGAAGAGCGGAAGCTGACTGGAAAGGCAACGATCATGTTGCAGCTGGCATTCCACTACTGCCCTCTGCTGCTCACCGAGCCTGGCCAACATGTGGAACATGGAATTCCAGTACTTGCTCACATCGCACAACAGTCGGTGAGCTGGCAATTTCCAGTGCTGCTGCAGCGTTGCCAGACTGGCGGCAGCTGTAGATGACTTTCGGAAATGGGTACACACTTGGCACACCTTCACCAGTAGCTCAGGCAAATTGGGGTAGGTTTTGAGAAACCGCTGAACCACTAAGTTGAACACATGGGCTAGGCATGGTATGTGTGTCAGCATGCCGAGCTCCAAAGCCACCACAAAGTTATAGCCATTATCAGACACAACCATGCCTAGTTGTAGGTTGAGTGGCGAGAGCCACAGCTCAGTCTGGTCCCTTATACCCTGCCACAGCTCTGCAGCGGTGTGCTGTTTGTCACCTAAGCAAATTAGTTTCAGAATGGCCTGTTGCCGCTTCCCCACTGCAGTGCTACACTGCTTCCAGCTACTGACTGATGGCTGACTGGTGCTACAAGATAAGAATTCAGAGGTGGAAATGGAGGAGGAGGAGGAGGAGGAGGAGGAGGGGGGGTTACAGCCACTAAAGTAGGTGGTGGCGGAAATCCTGATGGAAGTAGTGCCCGCATCTCAGGGTACGACTCGCTTCCGGCCTCAACGTTCACCCAATGTGCCGTCAGGGAAATGTAGCGTCCCTGGCCAAAAGAACTTGTCCATGTGTCAGTCGTTAAGTGGACATTCCCAATACCTGCGTAGGTCAGGGCACGGGTAATGTTACGGGACACATGCTGGTGTAAGGTGGGGACAGTGTCCGGGAAAAATAGTGGCAGCTGGGGACTGAGTAACGAGGGACGGCCGCTGCCATCAGGCAGCGGAAAGCCTCAGTGTCCACAAGCCTAAATGGCAACATTTCCAGGGCCAGCAATTTGGAAAAGTGCGCATTTAGTGCTATGGCCTGTAGGTGGGTGGCTGCGCTTTCGTTCAAAGGCCTGGTGTATCGACATCTGTCCGCTGCGCTGGGCCACAGAAGTGGATGCAGAGGTCCAGGTGCAGGGCGGGAGGCATCCGGGCCTTTGTTTTGGACAGGGAATTAGCCAGCACGTAACACAGGGGAAGAGGAGGCAGTGGTGTGACCCGCAGACACTGATTGTGGACCCAGGCGTTCGGCCCACCGATTAGGGTGCTTTGATGCCATGTGGCGGATCATGCTGATGGTGTTGAGGTTGCTAGTGTTCATGCCCCTGCTCATTTTGGTACAGCACAGGTTACAAATGACAATTCTTTCATTGTCTGCACTTTCCTCAAAAAAGTGCCAGACTACGGAACACCTACCCCTTGGCAAGGGAGATGCTCCGGGGAAAAGTTGCGGGCCTGTTTGATGTGGCCCGCCTTCTCCCTTTCGCCAGCCCACTGCCTCTTCCAGCCTGTTGCGGTGCTGCGGATCCCTCTCCCTCTGTACTGCTGTCCTCGCTCTGCTTTCCACCTTCCAAGGTTGGGTCTGTGATTTCATCGTCCACCACCTCCTCTTCCTCACTCTGGTCATCCTCCTGACTTGTTGACCTAACAAGAACCTCACTTATTGACAACTGTGTCTCATACGCAACCTCTTGAGACACTAATTGCCGTTGACTTATTGGCAACTGTGTCTCATCATCATCATCCACCTCGTAAAACACTAATTGCCGTTCCCCACCGTCATCCTCTTCTGCTCAAGAGTTTGGGAATTAGTGCACAAGATCTCCTCATGTCCCTCTTCAAGCGGGTTTGCCGAAAGGCCCAAATCAAGGAATGGCGATGAAAAGAGCTCCTCGGAAGTTCCGAGTGTGGGATCACTTGTTTGCCAAGACTCTCCATGGTGGGAAAAAGGAGGATCAGGGTGAGGATTCTGTTGACCAGACTCTTGGGTACTGAAACAGGACTTTGTGGAAGACAGGGTGGTGCTTAACCGCCTCCGGACCGCCTAACGCAGGATCGCGTTCCGGAGGCGGCAGCCCTGCGCACAGTCACGCATATATGCGTCATCTCACGAGACGCGAGATTTCGCTCAAAGCCGGCCCGCGCATGCGCATCGCGGGCCGGCAAAAGTTAAAGAAGTATTTCGTCACCAGCCAGCCAGCCAATGATCATGGCTGGCAGGCTGGCGATTTTCAAAAAATCTAATCACAAGCCAGATAACACATTATATTTGTAAATATGATGTGTTAAATGGCTTGTCTGCTCCTCTGCTGGTCCTTTTCGTCGGTTGGTTCCAGCAGAGGAGCAGACATCACAGTGAGTAGCCACCAAACACTACACTTAGCCCCAGATCACCCCCATCACCCCAATTAACCCCTTGATCACCCCTTGATCGCCCCTGTCAATCACCTAGTGAAAGGAAAAAAGTGATCAGTGTAAACTGTCACTTTTTTTCCCCACCGGTATTGACTGTTAGGTTTTAGGATAGTTTAGGCCCCTTGGTTAGGTAGTTTAGCGTCAGTTACCGCCCAGCCCACCGCACCGCAGTCACTGATTCGCTGATTAGCGTATCGCTAATCAGCATTTGTACTTTTATAGTATCTGTAAGTGATCAAAACTGATCACAGTCAGATCTATAATTATATTAGTGTCACCTTAGCTTGCCCTCCACCCAAAACGCAGTGTTTGCCCGATCAGGCCTGATCGGTCGCCCACACGTGCGTTCACCCACACCCGCCCTGCCGCAGTGACAAAAAATATATATTTTGGTATTTTGGGTAGTCTCAGGGAATACCCCTAAATTTAGTAGTCCAAATGTCAAACAGGGGGTATTCTTCTGAAGAGGCCTACAGGATTCTGACCCAGTCGGATGAGGAATGGGAACCCTCATCTGACGAATCTAGCGGGTCAGAATATAAACCTGTAGAAAGCAGTGGCAGTCTGACCCAAAGTTCGGACGAGGAGGTTGAGGTCCCTGATAGCACCAGGCGTACCCGGCCCCGTGTCGCTAGACCACAGGTTGCGCAGGAGAGTGGGGCTGGTGCTGTCGGATCACGTGGTGAGGCATACACCAGCAGCGCAGCCCTCCCTGGACCTAGTACCAGCACTGCCGTACAACATGGTGAAGTGGCGAGCACCAGAAGGGCAGTTGAAGCTGGTACGGTGGCACGTGCAGTAGTTACCCTGTCGCAGCCACCGCACAGACAGGCCCGTAGACCCCCTAGAGTCCCTGAGGTGCTGGCAAATCCTGATTGGCAGTCCCCAACTTCAGCCGCACCATTAGTTCCCCCTTTCACCGCCCAGTCTGTAGTTCGGGTTGAGACTCTCCATGGTGGGAGAGACAGCTCAGATCGGTTCGGCCCTGCGATTTTTTGAGCTGTTCTTGACTGCGGAGCTCTTGGACTTAGTCGTGGCAGAAACAAATCGGTATGCCACTCAATTTATATCCGCCAACCAGGGAAGCTTTTATGCC